>NC_089272.1:19637431-19939940 GCF_963678975.1 Dysidea avara | reverse complement strand
GTGTGTGTGTGTGCGTGTGTGTGTGCGCGTACGTGCGTATGCGTTTGTGTAATGTGTATGCATGCGTGCATGTAGTCAGTTCTGACCTTGGACAACTTGAGGACTGGATTCTGACTCTACTGGATGTCCAAATGGTACCTCTTCTGGGTTAGTCATCTTGTTAGCCAAAGTAGTCAGGCTAGTATACTCTTCGGCACTCTTCATAAATGTGATTAGCTCATCATAACTTTTGCTGTCATTGTTTTCCATTTTATCATGAATGATATCTAAAAATAAATTCACTCGTAATTTATCTTGGTTTGGTTTAGCTTCCAAATTTGCTGTGTCTTTGTGAGAGAGTAACTTCAGGTCACTAAACATCTGTACCAAACTATCAACATGTGGATCGAGTGTGTCAGCTAACTCTTCACGGTGCTCAGCCAAATGGTGAATGAATTGCTTGTCAGCCATGATTCATTAAGTTTTAATCTGTGCTATATATGACAAAAAAATACTTACAGTGTTCATACAACCACAAGGTGGATAAGTGGTATTTGCTAAAAGGCTGACTAGTCATTGTAAAGCACACCTTTTAGACATAGTGTCCTTATCAGACAATAATGCATAAACTTATAATTTTTTTCATCAGGTTCTATTAAACATTAAACTTTGTTTGGAACATGCATTAGCATGATTTCGTGTCTGTGATATTTTCTTTTGAAATTGGGCATTGTACTTGTCACAGTTGTATAAATCATTTGCCAAAATATTGTCGCAAATATGTAGGTCTTCCACCCACAAACAATGAGGAAATATGAAACACTTATACCACACTTGTAGACATTTATCCTAACCACATTAATTATATAAACATTTCCTGTAATCATGAATACCCACAAATTCCTTCAAGTTATTCATATATATATATATATATATGTACATCTGTTTATAGGTTAGTAGCAAGAGTCCATAATAAAGAGGAGAGTGTCCAACTCAGTATTGTACCATCAAAAATGAGCCAGGTAAGTACATAGTGATAATTGTTCCTGTTTGGCCACATTATATCCAAATTCATTTCAAAAAAGCCTCTCTATGAATGGGTGTCAAAGTGTTTAAAGGGCTTCTATCAAAACTCACTAGGCTTCTTTAATATGAATATGGCTAAAATATGGTCACAAGGGACAATTACCACTATGCACTTAACGGGCTCATTTTTGATGGACCAATACTGAGTTAGACACTCTCTTCTTTATTATGGACTCTTGTTAGTAGTGATCTCTGGTTAGTGACTGGAAAGTACTATACTGTACATACTGCTCAAACACAATGTTGTCTCGCGAGATTAAAAACTTGCTAAGTAAAGGGAGTGGTACCTATTTTGCTTGTGAGTATTCATTCCAAATGAAACGGGATGAATACTTGTGAGCGAAATGTGTGCCATGCCCATTAATTAGTGAGTGTCTTAATTGCTCATTCTATTGCGAGACAATGTTGCATTAATGCTCATTCTATCGCGAGATGACGTTGTGTTTGAGCAGTACTGTACATTGTACATATATTTAGGTGAATTTTGAATCATATAGTTATTCGGAATAATATGTGTACTATGTGTCAATGTATGTACTATGTGTTGCGGCAGTGTTACAGTTGCTATTGACTCACATGCATGAACAGGGGCGGATCTAGAAATTTTCAGCGGAGGTTTCTGAACCCCAGAAACTCCCCCTGATGGATGTACATACGAAATGTACATAATGTCATCGAACTAAGAGAAATTCTAAGTACAAGTTTTAATTACTTCTATCATCGTTTACTCTTAATGTCATGGAAATAACATGCAATTCCAGACTGCATACTTCATTGGTATATGTACAGGCCATAAGGCAAAAGCTGACATACAATGTAAAATGACACCATTACGCACATAGCTATGCCAGAGCATGTCTCACACCACCTGCCCACGAAGATCCTTTCACTTTTCAGGATCATGCTCATGGTCGCATATGTCCGGCTATATGCATTCACCATTTCTACATCTAGTCATCAATGATGGTTTCAGTCGTCTCATTCGGTCCATACGTACGTACACGAAAATAAATCACGCCGTACATGTACAATACCTGATCGAACGTGAAGAGGGTGACTTCTCTTTCCCCTTTCGTTTGCGCTAGTGTTTGCGGTCTCGTTTGCTCTCCTTGTTTGGGTGTATCTATTTTACGAACGGAACCGGACCAGCCGACGCGAATTTTTTTTTCGGGGTGTCTATGTCCACCGGTGTACCGGTTATTCTTAGAGCCACGCCCACTTATCGCGTTACAAACATACGCTCAGCCACGCCCATTTATTAGTAAGTGCAGTATGTAGCACGAGACTGAGGGTATCTATGGTGAGGGGTAGTTATTGTTAGTAGGTGATGACCTTATTTTTTTTTTTGTCTTCAACCTACAGCTAGGCTGAAGTTGCGTCTGGATCCGCCCCTGTTTACTCAACACGAATCGAACGCTCAAAAAGGTAGTCTCGCTCGCTCCAGACTAGCCAAAACATAGCTCTTATCGCACGCCTCGGCTTTAATTAATCCAGCGGATTGCTATCCGGGTTAGCAGTAGTGACCCGGTTTCAACGTTGGCCCAAACCACAAAGTCTATATCCAAATCATTCTGGCAAGATATAGTGTATTGCTGAAACTTGTTATATATCTGTGTATCCGATCTTGATATCATCGGCAAACGTTTATTTTGTGGATTAGTCCACTATTTCAGGGATATCATTAACATACAAGATAAATAATAAAGGCCCTAGTCTCGCGGCGCCCGACCCTAAAAAGAGGGTCTGGTGAAACTGTGTACAAAAAGTTTGGCGCTGCCGGAATGTTGGAAGCTCCAATCAGATCGCTCCATTTCAAATTGATTATGTAATGCGTACATTTCAAAAGATTCGCGGCTTACTGTTAATTACATCCGGTGACTCTGCAGCTTAAACTCATTGAGAAAACAGCTATACAATTCTGTTGGGTTCGTTTTAATGTTGAATAAATAAAGTAGCGCTATTAGTTTGGTGATGCTGTAAGCGGATCTGGTTGAATGGATGTTGTGACGTAAACAGTGCACTTACGTAGCACGTAAAACGTCATCCAATAAACATTCCAGAGCTCAAACTTTTTGTACAGAGTTTCACCAGACCCTCTTTTTAGGGTCGGGCGCCGCGAGACTATAAAGGCCCAAGCACTGAACTTTGTGCTAGGGACACCACTGTTAACAGAAACCACCTGGATGTCTCACCATGAACAACAACTCTCTGATGTTGGCCACATAAAAAAAACTACCGTCTACTGATCCAATTTAAACAGTCAACATACCATAGCCCTTAGTTTGATTAACAACCTTTGGTGGGGAACACTGTAAAAGGCACTTTTAAAGTCAAGGGATATTAATGCTATTACCTACCTAGGCCAACAGATGTCCATTCTTCAAAATATTTTAAGTTGGTGAAGCAAGATATTTGGTAAACGAAGCCATGTTGTTGAAGAGGAGAAAACATTCTTATCTAACAAGATCATATGGTCATGAATGATTGATCCAACGTCTTACAAGCTTGAGATGCTAAACTAATTAATAGGATGATAGTTGCTAGGTAAGTTTCTGTGACCACTTTTAAAAACAGGAGTTGCATTCTCCAATTTCCATTTATGGGGGAGTTGTCCTAACTGTTGTAGATCAAACAAAGAGATTTACACAAGTGTTCACAGAGTGTAGCAAGTATGTTTATGATACACCATCATTGACTCTACTTGGGAAATTAGGTAGTTCTTGAAGGTCTTTATGAATGAAAATTGATTTAGAGAAACATCAAGGGTATTGTGGCCATGCCTTTTCATGGAATTTCTTCTAGCACAGTCAAGCTAAAAGATGAAAATTTGTAAGTCAAGTGTGGAGCTGATCTACTCAAGAAGTCATTGAATCTAGAAGAACGATGGAATATATATGCCCCTAAGATCACAGCTAACTTTGTCAGTTTGTAGCTATTCACCAGTAGCTATAGGCTAGGAATGAGAGTAGTACTGTACATTATGATGACAGTCATATCGACTCATATGCATCATTGAAGAAATGATCAATATTGTACAACATAAATAACAGTAATGTATGTGACTCCTTGGACACATGCAACCATGAGTATGATCCTAAAAAGGACCTGTGTGGACTATAGGCAGAAGTTCAACTTTGGTACAGCAGAATGTTTCACAATAAATTAAGTGAGATAAAAGTATCTAAGAGGTATCACGGAACCCCCACTTTGGGAAAAGGTTTACCACCTTTTGATTAAATTGAACCAATCAGTCTGAATACCAGAGTACCTTAAGAATAATTATTGTGGCCATTAATTATAATATAGGAATCCACTAAAACACTGAAGGGCTGATTTATACAATAACTCATTTTTGCATCTCCTCTATCAGTACTGCAAAATACACAATCTCTAGCTTGGATTGAAATACATATCCTGCTGTCATCAGCCTGTGAATCAGACATGGGTCAAGCACTTAGGTCAAGGGCTTGAAGCACTTTTCAAGCACCTGTAAAAGTGCTTAAGTACAAGCACAAACACAAATGCTGCAATTGAGTAAATACTTCAAGTGCAAAGTGAAGCACTATTTAAGTGCTTGATATAATTACTTAATTACTAAAAAACTCATATGGTGCATGCAGTCATGCACCTATTGTTTTAAGTACTATTGTTACAATGAACAAACATCAATTGGTAAAAGTTTCATCTTTCAATCTGCACCTCTCAGGCCTGAAGACTTTCCCTGCTACACTGAATAATTGTTCTACAGGTACAGTACACCTGATAGGTCAATATTATTCACATTTGATAGCACCTATTGGCTATTAAACGAGAAGTTCATTGGATCAAAGACTTTTGATATGAGCTGGCAGCTTTTGTGCTTTAAAATGTGCTTATAAGCACTTTGAAATATAAGTAATTAAGTACCAGCACAAGCACAAATGCTGCACAGTAACAAATACTTTTAAGCACTACAAAGCACTTCAAAACAAGTGCTTAAGGTGCTTATAAGTACAAGTGCTTAAGGCTTGACCCACGTCTGCTGTGAATGTCCTTTTCTCTGTGTTATCAGTCTATCTTTCCTTTACCATTAACTGCATGTACATACAATATTTACTCATAACTTGTATCTAATACAATGCAGTTAAGTACTTGAAACAACCCTACTAAAGTGATAGCTAAGTTTAAAGTAATAGCTAAGAAGTTATGCATAATTATGATGTTCATGTGTAAACTGTTGGAAAAACAATAACTACAGCACGTAACATTTCAAGACTCTTTTCTTGCACTACTTGTTATTACATCTCACTGACTCTGCTGCTGTAAGATAAAACAATACACCATCATTAGATATAGATTAAACCTATGACCACATGCAGCTTGTTTATTAAGTATCTTTTATATTTGCTCACTATATGGAATTAACAAACAATCCTCTTGCTCCAGTTTTCTTTTACTGGGGTTACTATGACATTTCTTACAAGTAGCTAGCTATAGCTATTTAATTTCTTGTGGCCATGTCTCCAACCCCCACCCCCAGGGGGGCATCTATTTAGTTTGGATGGTTCCAACTCCACTGTGTTGACCCCCCCCCCACACACACACACACCCTTCAGCCTGCTCTGCTGCCCCTGGTTCCTGCAGTCAAGGCATGAATATTACAACTAATTTTCTTTTACGTTATAGCCTAAAGCCATTGTATGATACACCATCTCTGTTTAAACACGCACAGCAGAAGCTCTGCTTAAACACATAGAACAAAAAATTATAGAAATTTTAAGTTGAATTAGGGATCAAAGGAAAAGAAGTAGTGAAACAAGGCAATAGCAAAAGTGGCAAACCAAAGAAGGCTGCCTACACCTGCAGTCTATACCCATGACTGAAATAGAGAATAAATGTTCACTAGCTTCCTTGGTTTACCACTTTGTGCTATTTCTTTGTTATACTACTTTTTCTCTTTGATTCCTAATTCAACTAAAATTTTTAAAGGTTTTCCTTCTACTCGTTTGTTTACTTTTTTAGAACATAACTATGACAATGAACCAGCGTGTACTGCATTGAAAGAAAGAATGGTGCCAGGAATGCCATAAAAGTTATTTGTCATCAGAACGCATGCCCCAACAAGGGAGGTGGCCATTATGCTTTGTATTTAGCTATGCTTCGCCCATTACACAGCATCACAATTGAAGAACAGTGTGAGAAGTGTCTGAAATCAATCCAGTTGCTACAGAAAATATGGGTGATAAGCATAATAGCCAACACAGCACAAGGAAGCCACATCACACTATCACAAATTGACACCTTGCGTTGTTAGCAACAGGAACTGGAACACAAAGAAGGACAAAGGCAAGTCCATGATGCATGCATTGTATGTACTGCGGTTGGCGAAAGGGACAAAGCAATGTTGAACAATGAAGAAATCAAGCCTGTAGCCTTATCCATTATCGAGTTATGCTTGGCTGGCAGGACCAGTTGGTTGGTCCGTCTGTCCGTCAGTCAGTCAGGTAGTATCAAATTCTGTTACTAGTAAATAGGATTTTTTAAAAATTCCATAGAAACTTTTTGGAAGGGTTTAGGATTGGTTTGAAGACATTTTTGGGCTTGGCTGTGCCTAACCAACGCTGCTAAGCTGTTATGAATGGAAATTGAGGCTGGTTTAGGGTGATATTTTTGACTGGAAAAGCCCAGTATTTCATGATCCTCAATATCTATAGTAGAACTACTGTACTGTATGATGGCATATATACACTGTAGAATTATACAAATGGTGTGAGATTTAAGTGTTGTGCATGAAACACAAACAAAATGCTTACGTTTGCTTCCATTTGCAGGCAATAACCTGAAAAATAAATACATACAGTGTAAGTAGTACATTATGTAGAGAGAAACTTTGGCAGGTTAAACTTTGGCGAATATTTGTATTAATTAACAGCATATAATATCATCAAGAGTACATAATATTTATATGGAGAGTATTTAACTCTCAGTATGGCCTGTACTAAAACCCTGAGTAAAGTTCACCAAAGCTCATCTTTCATCAAATCATCACCTTCATTGGAAATAGAGAACTGTTGATTGGTGCTGATTTACGTTGATGAAGGCAAAGCCTTGTTCTCACAAAATGATGAGCTATTACTTAACCCAGGGTGTTTGGTGAATGCATTCAAGTTAGACACTCTCCCCCATATAAATATTACGTACTCTTGATATTATAATTCAGAAAAATATATCAAGACACACGGTAGTGTGTCGTGCGGCCCAAGAAGCCGGCGCGCAACACCCGTAGTATATTGACAAGAAGAAAGAAAATGCAATTTTCGCACCTCCGTAGCTCTGTGCTGCCTTGATGAAACAAGACGATTTTTGCTGTGGACACTCCCTCCACCTTCAGCACTCCACATTCCAAATTAGAGCGAAATCGCTTCACGCGTTCCCGAGATATGCGACTTCAAAAATTGGCTCAGTTTCTTCGTTTTTTCTTCTTCTTATTTTTCTTCCTCTTTTCGCACACTTACAAAAACTCCTATAAAATGCGAACGCCATATCCGATTCCCTTGAAATTTGGCACACAGAAGGGGGGTATAAAGGCGCATCTCTGTACCAACTTTGGCTAGGATACGATAAACAGGTAAAGAGTTATGATCGATTATTCACAAAAAATAACACCAATAGGTTGTCACGCCTACAGGGTAAACCGCATATGGGAAGAAGTTGAAAATCGGTGGGTGAATAGGTTAATTATTGAACCTCAAACCTTTTGTGGTTTGAAAGAAATCGAGCTAAAAACCAGGAAGATACAACGAAAAAACCAACAGTGTGTAACAATCATGCAATCGAGATTAGCTAATAAAAAAACGACTACTTGCCACGCCTACCAGATAAACCGCTAGGGGGAATGCTTTGAAAATCGCTGTATAGATGGAGTAATCATCTTAGAAAGGCTCTTCAATGGTGTAGAAGAATCAGACTTAAAGCCACGGAGTTATAACACAAAATCCAACTTGGTGCAGCAAGTGCGAGATCGAGATACTCTAATAGAGCAGTCATCCTAATAGAGCAGTCACCCTGAAGAGAATTCAAGAGATCAACTAGAAACAAGCAACCAGTATAGAGATCAGCTAGAAACAAGTCACCCTGTAGAGAGATCAGCTACAAACAATTCACCCTGTAGAGAGATCAGCTAGAAAAAGTTACCTTATAGGGAGTTCATGCAACTATGGAAAGGGATAGTTCAGCTAGAAGAAATCACCTTGTAGAGTTCAGCTACAAAGAAACTACCATGTAGAGAGTTCAACTACAAACAAATCGCCCTGTAGAGAGATCAATAGAAGAAGTTACCTTGTAGAGAGTTCAGCTACAAAGAAACCATCATGTAGAGAGTTTAGCTGCAAACAAATCACCTGTAGAGAGTTCAGCTACAAACAAATCTCTCTGTAGAGAGATCAGCCAGAAAAAGTTTCCTTGTAGAGAGTTCAGCTACAAACAAATCACCCTGTAGAGAGATCAGCTAGAAGAAGTAACCTTGCAGAGAGTTCAGTTACAAAGAAACCATCATGTAGAAAGTTCAGCTACAAACTAGTGACCTTGTAGAGACATCAGCTAAAAGAAGTTACCTTATAGAGAGTTCAGGTACAGAGAAACTATCATGTAGAGAGTTCAGCTGCAAACAAATCACATGTAGAGAGTTCAGCTACAAGCAAATCTCCCTGTAGAGAGATCAGCTAGACGAAGTTTCCTTGTAGAGAGTTCAGCTACAAACAAATCACCCTGTAGAAAGATCAGCTAGAAGAAATTACCTTGTAGAGAGTTCAGCTACAAAGAAACCATCATGTAGAGAGTTCAGCTGCAAACAAAATACCTGTAGAGAGTTCAGCTACAAGCAAATTTCCCTGTAGAGAGAGATCAGCTAGAAAAAGTTTCCTTGTAGAGAGTTCAGCTACAAACAAATCACCCTGTAGAAAGATCAGCTAGAAGGAGTCACCTTGTAGAGAGTTCAGTTACAAAGAAACCATCATGTAGAGAATTCAGCTACAAACTAGTGACCTTGTAGAGACATCAGCTAAAAGAAATTACCTTGTAGAGAGTTCAGCTACAAAGAAACCACCATGTAGAGAGTTCAGCTGCAAACAAATCACCTGTAGAGAGTTCAGCTACAAACAAATCTCCCTGTAGAGAGATCAGCTAGAAGAAGTTTCCTTGTAGAGAGTTCAGCTACAAACAAATCACCCTGTAGAAAGATCAGCTAGAAGAAGTTACCTTGTGGAGAGTTCAGCTACAAAGAAACCATCATGTAGAGAGTTCAGCTGCAAACAAATCACCTGTAGAACGTTCAGCTACAAACAAATCTCCCTGTAGAGAGATCAGCTAGAAGAAGTTATCTTGTAGAGAGTTCAGCTACAAAGAAACCATCATGTAGAGAGTTCAGCTGCAAACAAATCACCTGTAGAGAGTTCAGCTACAAACAAATCTCCCTGTAGAGAGATCAGTTAGAAGAAGTTTCCTTGTAGAGAGTTCAGCTACAAACAAATCACCCTGTAGAAAGATCAGCTAGAAGAAGTCACCTTGTAGAGAGTTCAGTTACAAAGAAACCACCATATATAGAGAGTTCAGCTACAAACTAGTGACCTTGTACAGACATCAGTTACCTTGTAGAGAGTTCTGCTACAAAGAAACCATCATGTAGACAGTTCAACTACAAACAAATCACCTGTAGAGAGTTCAGCTACAAACAAATCTCCCTGTAGAGAGATCAGCAAGAAGAAGTTTCCTTGTAGAGAGTTCAGCTACAAACAAATCACCCTGTAGAAAGATCAGCTAGAAGAAGTTACTTTGTGGAGAGTTCAGTTACAAAGAAACCATCATGTAGAGAATTCAGCTGCAAACAAATAACCTGTAGAGAGTTCAGCTACAAACAAATCTCCCTATAGACAGATCAGCTAGAAGAAGTTATCTTGTAGAGAGTTCAGCTGCAAAGAAACCATCATGTAGAGAGTTCAGCTACAAACAAATCTCCCTGTAGAGAGATCAGCTAGAAGAAGTTTCTTTGTAGAGGGTTCAGCTACAAACAAATCACCCTATAGAAAGATCAGCTAGAAGGAGTCACCTTGTAGAGAGTTCAGTTACAGAGAAATCATAATGTAGAGAGTTCAGCTACAAACTAGTGACCTTGTAGAGACATCAGCTAAAAGAAATTACCTTGTAGAGAGTTCAGCTACAAAGAAACCATCATGTAGAGAGTTCAGCTGCAAACAAATCACCTGTAGAGAGTTCAGCTACAAACAAATCTCCCTGTAGAGAGATCAGCTAGAAGAAGTTTCCTTGTAGAGAATTCAGCTACAAACAAATCACCCTCTAGAAAGATCAGCTAGAAGAAGTCACCTTGTAGAGAGTTCAGCTACAAAGAACCATCATGTAGAGAGTTCAGCTGCAAACAAATCACCTGTAGAGAGTTCAGCTACAAACAAATCTCCCTGTAGAAAGATCAGCTAGAAGAAGTTACCTTGTAGAGAGTTCAGCTTCAAAGAAATCACCCTGTAGAAAATTCAGCCACAAACAAATTTCCCTGTAGAAAGATTAGTTAGAGGAAGTTACCTTGTAGAGAGTTCAGCTACAAATATACAAACAAATCACCCTGTAGAGAGATCAGCTAGAAGAAGTTACCTTGTAGATTATTCAGCTACTAACAATTCACCCTGTAGAGAGGGCATCAAGAAGAAGTCACCTTGTAGAGTATTCAGTTACAAAGAAACCACCATGGAGAGTTCTGTAATAAATATATGTATTATATATATAATTTGTACATTTACTGATAAAATCAGAAATATTTAAAGTACATCTGCTTCATCTTTTCTTCTTCCTGTGGTAAAGAAAAAAAAGACAGGTTAAAAAAGTCCCAAAGTTTGTGGTACACAAATACAAAAAGAAATGAAATCTAATCCAAAACAGCCAAGCTGTAAAAAAACAGTGCGGCCCTCAAAAAGGCTATGGTGAAAAAAGATGTGAAATCCAAGGTGGCGGCCAAGAAATGGCTGTGATGGTAGGTTAATGGTAAAAATTTTAATAATGGCAATTTAGGTGAATTTTTTGCCAAGACCAAGCGGCACAAAAATTCACCTGAATTGTCGTTATTAAAATTTTTACCATTAACCTACCATCACAGCCATTTCTTGGCCGCCACCTTGGATTTCACATCTTTTTTCACCATAGCCTTTTTGAGGGCTGCACTGTTTTTTTACAGCTTGGCTGTTTTGGATTAGATGTATATACAGTGAACACTAACAGCATTGTTTCTAGAATAAGACAAAAGTGTTCAGATAATAGTGAATTTGTTTGGATATTTACCATGGATTTATATACAGAGCTCCATTCTACTAGAACATGCAGTTACTCCAAAGGATGAAATACATACAGTCGCTTTTAGAATTCAGATAATCGAGGTGTTTGAATAACCGAGGTTTGGATAAGCTGCCCGAATATATCACCTTTCTATCAAAACAGATTGGCAGTATTGATTAGACAAAATCAAACCCAAACATGAGCCCAGAGCGACCCCAACAAGTTTCTATGGATTTTTAAAATCAATTTTTACTGACTAACTGACTACTAACTGATACCTTCAGCCAACAAGGGATGGTATACTGACAGTCTTGTAGAACCATTTGTAACTGGAGTCAAGTATTTTACCAACTAAAATGCAGCTTGATCATTTGATTTAACTTTACTAAACTAACTTAACTGCTAGCAAAATGAGAACTTGTGATGCTTTAATACTAAACTGTCAAGCAATCAAGCCCAACATAGCCCCTTTTGGCATCTTTAAAAGGACTACTTGATCGCTTGATTCAGACAAACTAACCTCATGATTGTTTGATTTGATTTGATTCTGGTGGTATAACCCAATTATAAAGGCTACAGGCTTGATTTATTCACTGTTTGATGTAGTGAGACGTGCCTTTTCACCAACCAACTACCAAAGCTACAATGTACCTTTGTCCTCCTTTGTGTCTCATTTCTTTCTCCACTACTGTGTAGGTATTGATTCGGTGTTGGCTTCCTTGCGATGACAATCATGCCATTTCTGTAGAGACTAGATAGGCATTTCCTTTAGTGTTGTTCATTTGTAGCACTATGCAACAGGTGGAACATAACAGAAAACAAAGCAGAATGGCCACTATGTTTTCAGTAAATAATAATCTAAACCAAAACAGCCAAGCTGCAAAAAAAGAGTGCGGCTCCCAAAAAGGCCAGGATGAAAAAACATGTGAAATCCAAGGTGGCAGCTAAGAAATGGCTGTGATGGTAGGTTAATGGCAAAATTTTAATTACGACAATTCAGGTGAATTTGCGTTGCCTCCTCCACTAGGATCTGGCACCAAATTCACCTGAATTATTGTAATTAAAATTTTTGCCATTAACCTACCATCACAGCCATTTCTTGGCAGCCACCCATTTCTTGGCAGCCACCTTGGATTTCACATCTTTTTCATCCTGGCCTTTTGGGGGGCCGTACTCTTTTTTTTTACAGCTTGGCTGTTTTGGTTTAGATATCACTTCTTTTTGTATTGCAAGCCACAAAGCCGGCCATTAACTGGCTTTGGTGCTTCCTTCTAACTTTTTTTTTCTTTTCTGCAGGAATTGTGGAACAAAGGATGAAATGTTGTGTACAGTTTTTGTATGATTAAAAATATTTGTATATTTAACAATGAAAGATAATCATACTGTAGGTAATAAGGTGACTTCTTATACATAACTGAACTGTAGCTGAAACTCCCATTGTTTGTAGCTCAACTCTTTTCAGAGTGACTTGTTTCTAGCTGAACTCTCTACATGGTGATTTGTTTCCAACACATATTTCTACAGGGTGATTTGCTTGTAGCTGATCCCTATAAGGTAACTTGTATCTGGCTGATATCTCTACAGTGTGACTTGTTTGTAGCTGACCTCTCTACAGGGTGATTTGTTTGTAGCTGAACTCTCTACATGATGGTTTCTTTGTAGCTGAACTCTCTACAAGGTAACTTCTTCTAGCTGATCTCTCTACAGGGTGACTTGTTTGTAGCTGAACTTTCAACTTGATGGTTTCTTTGTAGCTGAATTCTCTACAAGGTAACTTCTTCTAGCTGATCTTTCTACAGGGTGACTTGTTAGTAGCTGAACTCTCTACATGATGGTTTCTTTGTAGCTGGATTCTCTGCAAGGTAACTTCTTCTAGCTGATCTCTCTACAGGGTGACTTGTTTATAGCTGAACTCTCTACAAGGTGATTTGTTTGCAGCTGAACTTTCCACAGGGTGGTTTTTTTTTGTAGCTGAACTCCCTACAAGGTGACTTCTTCTAGCTGATTTCATTACAGGATGATTTGTTTGTAGCTGAATTCTCTACAGGGTGATTTGTTTGCAGCTGAACTCTCTACATGATGGTTTCTTTGTAGCCGAATTCTATGCAGGGTGATGTGGTTGTAGCTGAACTCTCTGCAGGGTGATATGTTTGTAGCTGAACTCTCTACAGGATGGCTTCTTTGTAGCTGAACTCTCTGCAAGGTGATTTCCTCTAGCTGATCTCTCTACAATGTAACTTCTTGTAGCTGATCTCTCTACTGGGTGACTTGTGTCTAGTTGTACACTCTACAGTTTGTAGCTGAATACTCTACAGGGTGAATTTTTGTAGCCAAACTCTCTGCAGGGTGATTTGTTTGTAGCTGAACTCTCTACAGGATGGTTTCTTTGTAACTGATGTCGCTACAGGTGACTTGTTTCTATCTGATCTCTCTACAGGATGGTTTCTGTGTAGCTGAACTCTCTACAGGGTGATTTTTTTTTCTAGCTGAACTCTCTCTAGGGTGATCACTTCACAGTTGAACCCGCTACAAGGTGGCTTCTTCTATCTGATCTCTCTACAGTGTGATTTGTTTGTAGCTGAACTCTCTTAAGGTGACGTTTTCTAGCTGAACTCTCTCTTATTTTTAGCTGATCTCTCTACAGAGTAACTTGTTAGTAAAGCTGAAATCTTTATATGGTGGATTTTGGTTGTTAAACTCTCTGCATGGAGACTTGTTTGTAGCAGAACTTCTACAGAGCAACTTGTTTGTAGCTGAGCTTTCTACAGGGTGCATGACTTGTTTATAGCTGAACTCTCTTCAGTGTGACTTGTAATGTTCTGAACCACTACAGCAATATATTTGTAGCTGAACTCTCTATAGGGTGACTTGCTTCTTGCTGAACTGTCTATAAGTTTAACTGTTTGCAGTTGAACTCCCTACAGCATAACTTGCAATGTAATAGAACTCTATAATGGAGTAAATAAATTAGCTGAATGTTCTATTAGGGTGACTGTTCTATTAGAGTATCTCGATCTCGCATTTGCTACACGGAGTTGGCTTTTGAATCATAACTCAGTGGTTTGTAATCGAATTCTTCTGTACTACTGCAAGGACATTCTATGAAGATTATTCCAGTTATACACCGATTTTCAGCTCATTGCTCTAAGCAGTTTGCCTAGTAGGCATAAAAACTAATACTTTTTATTCATAAAAATCGATCGCATAATTGTGACACAGGTTGGGTTTTGGGTCATATCTCCATGGTCTTTACCTCGATTCCTTTCAAACCACCAAAAGGCACTCCTACGATGGTTACTCCATCTATATAGCAATTTGCAACTTATTCCATGAAGTGGTTTACCCTGTAGGCATGACAACAAATCGATCTTGTTTTACACAAATAATCGGTCATAACACCCGAACCATTCATCGGATTTGCACCAAATTTTATGCTAGGACTTGCCTTTGGACTCCCTTTCTGTGTGTCAAATTTCAAGGTGAGCGGAGTACATGTTTGCATTTTATATCAAATTTTGCAAGTGTGAGAAAAGACGAAAAAGAAGAAAAAAAAACAAAGAAAAAAAAGTGAAATTTTGGCAGCTGGTATCTCAGAAATGGTTGGTGTGATTTTCTTCAAATTTGGTATGTACATTCCCCTGGCTGGTGGGCAACTCTGTAGCAAATTTAGTTCCATTCGGATAAGGGATCATTGAGATACAAAAGTGTGAATATGACGTTTTCTTTTTTCCTGTCAATATACCCACGGTGTGGCGTGCCGGCTTCTTGGGCCGCACGACACTATCGTGTGTCTTGACCAAGGTGAACATTCAGTTGAGAAATCTGTTTTGTAATATGTCTGGTGCATTCTAGCTTTTTATGCAGTATGCGTTGGTTTACTAGTCGCATTTATGTTAATAAAAAGTACAAAAACAAAAAAGAATTGGAATTTTCAACATCGTGACTATAGAAATGTCATATAACAAGGGAAGCTTATTTCTGATGCTGTACTAGTGGATATATATGTCCACTAGTATATCTGCAGGTGTAGGTGACCTCCCCTTGTTTCCCTACTTTTTATGGAACTTAAAATTCTTAAAATGTTTCCTTATACTTATTTGTTTACTTTTTTGTATTAGCTAAAGCATTGCCATGAGTGCTATATGAAAAAATATAGCACGAAAGAGCTGGAGCTTGAATGAAACGTGCGTGAAACTATTCAAGACTCACCAAGCAAGCCTTCAGTGAAACAATCGACTTCGCTCTGGATATAAATGCACCTTAAAAACCCTCTGAAATCTTTTTTCTCTGCCTCTTAGGTGGTTTCTTCTCCACTTAATAGTCCTTGCCGTCTCAATTTTAGGGTCGGGCGCCGCGTGACTAATTGTCTTCTGCCTACCACAGTACTATAACTACCTCGATGTAACACTGCGGTTACCAATATAGCACTGTGGTCATGCATATAGCACCGTGGTTGTGTAAACTGTTCTGTGTGGCAAATATATATAGCACCATTTTTTGATTTGATCTTCACTCCAAGTTTCTTTAAGGAACATTATTATGACTGGTGAGCCCACGCATACTGCATCAAAAAAATGGATGGCACCAGAGGTAATGTTTTGACTGAACACACACCCCAACTATCAATTGCTGACTCAAAAGTGAAGTTGCCATTATACTTCACTTTCAGTTATTTCAACCTGTTTCACAGCATTACAAATGAAAAACAGTAGAAGAAGCGAGTCTGCAATCAATCCAGTCATCACAGAAAATAGACGATTCCTGCTTACAAATGTAGGGAAGCCATCAAGCTACCGAAAATCAACACCTTGGGCTGTCAACAAAAAAGAAATTGGACAGAAAGGAGGAGAAATTAGGTAAGTCCATCATGTGTGCACTGTATGTACTGTGGTATGCCAAAAAACACTTGTTCGGCTGAGGTGATGTCAATCAATAAATAATCAAGCCCCTAGCCTTAGCTGTTATTGAGTTATATTTGTCTGAAAGCATCAGGCAGGCAGGCAGGGTAGGCAGGGGGCAGGGCAGGCAGTTAGACAGTCAGTAAAAAATTCCATGCTTTAAATTTTGTAGCAATCTATTGGAAGCATTTAGGGTTGTATAGAAGGCATCTTGGGCTTGGCTATATCTAACTAATATATCATAAATCAGGAAAATTTTGGCATAGAAAATTTTCGTCTATTAAAATGTCAATGCAACAAATTTTTGTCACTGGCATAATTGATGAAAAAGTTTTTAAATGAATACCTAACGTTAATAGCTATCTGTACGCGCAAATTATTTGTATAGTTAAAAATGATTCATTGTTTTTATTTTTGTTGATACAGCCAGCGATGAAATTTTTTTGACGGCAAATTTTTCCTGATATACAGTACCACTTTAGCATGGGCGTTCAAAGGCGCCGCTTGGGGTTTAACTTGCATATTGCCTGGGAAATCTCATGGCAAAGCGGTTTGCCAATGACTTTGATGCCCAGCCAGTTCAAAGAAATGATACGCTTTGACTTGTTACATTGAGCGACATAGAGCTTTTTGTATTGTTTTTTTTTATTTATTGTTTTTTTTTATTTCATTTTTTTGTATTGTGGGACTCATTTTTTTAGTGGTTGTCAAGCTGAGTATATTTGCTAACATAGACTAGTTGGCTGTTAGTAAAGGATAATGAAGGCACAAACTAATTGTTTGGGTGATCGTGGATGCGTCTTTCTACCCACCGTGTATCAGCTTTTGAACAGACCACAGAACGGCAAAACTACTACTGCTATGCTGAAATAGGTTAGTAACTTACAGTCCTAAGTACTTAACTTAATATAATAACTTACTATCCCAATAGTGTTTCTAACATTACACATTGAAGCATAGTAACGCATTAATGATGTTTTAACGTATAGATAACGTTATGGTGGCTTTTAGCCACGTTATTAAAACCACAATTGAGCTTCAGATGTTATTGCATAAAACAAACGGGATGAGTTCTTGTTAGTTCTTTCACCATGGCTGCTTGGTATCTGTTGATATTATACAACCGCAGCCCTTGGGCTGCACACTTGGGCTTTGGGTGTCTATATCAGCAAATCTCTCACAACTGTGGTATAACTATTAAACACTGCCAAGGCATCAGGATTGAGTGAAGTTGGTTTTTGGGTGATATTTTTGGCCAAAAAACCCTAATATACATACAGTACAGTAATATAGTACTACCGTACTGTATATGTGACCTAATTTTAGAAAACCGTCAATATCCGCACAATTTTCAAAATGCATTTTATTTGATCTTTGTTTTCTACAGGGACAGAGGAATGGACTAGCCAAGTTTCAGCTTCCTAAGTTAAGCAGCATTGGAAATACAGCACTAGACAGCCGGACGAGCAAATAATTTGATATGTACAGAAGCTATCGAGAAAAGAATCTATAGGCGCTTACATAAACCATCATAACGCACTGATGCAACGACGTATGGAATTGAATCTTGGCTCATTGTGTTCGCTATGAATTTGTGCATCCACCAAGGTATAGGTTTTTCCCCAGGCATGCTTCTGTGTTTGAGAAGGAAGGCAACTTCATTGAAAAACGATCGTTGGTAAATTCTTTCGTCACCACAACGTAAACAAACATCTGTAACTTTGGAATCTTTTCGTGTATGGAGATGAACAAAGATTTTTGTACTCCCTATGGACAGGCGAACACGATGATGCCCAGGATATATCCATTGGCGCCTTAATTTGCCCACCAGCAAGGCAATAAAAACTTGCATAATTATTATTTTCTGGAGCTTGCGTTTTTTGCCCATAGTTTTTAAATGTGTTTTATTACAAAAGTACTGTTGTGCGTATATTGATGGTTTTCCAAAATTTGGTCGCATATTATGATGATACCTATTTGAATTGAAAATACCTTCTATGTACTAGCTATACTTGTAGATGTACACTAATCTCACCCAAAGTACAATTATATACATACACAGTATGTAATATAATTGTGAGTAAGCATATTATGCATAGTTATTAATAAACACTAATACAATCAACTAACCTGTTTCATCTACTACTTGACTGTCTGAGTAATCTTCTGAAACAGTATGGTGATGAGTACTTTGCACTGTACGTAATTGCATAATCATAATAAATGTTTGTATACATCACCCAATACTACTGTATTGTATAGTAGAGATCATGAAAAAGTTTTCAATTTTCCGTGAAACAATATAGACTAAGAACAAGACTCATAATGCCTTGGCATTGCCAAACATACATTTAATGCACTTCTAATAAGTTGCTACAGATTTTTCAACATCAGGTGGCCAGGTGGCCAGGTGCAGGCCAGCTATGAGTGCATGCCTGGTATCCTGAATTTGTTTTCTGGGTGTGTTTGTTTCTTTGTACTGTATATTTGTTTGCTTTTCTACACCTACATGAGCAAAATCCATTATGCTAAAAACAGCCAGTGTATGCAAAATGAAGGTGGTATAGAGCCTGTATCAAGACACATGGTAGTGCGGCCAAAAAAGACAGGGAACCACACTGTAAATATATTGCAGGAAGAAAGAAAACAACTTTTCACACATACATAGCTCCATGCCCTCTTACGCCATTATTGTATAATAACTGCAGGGTAGGCCACACAGCAAATATAATTAAATTCACAACAGCCATTTGAGATATGAACATTCAAAACTTCAATTTAATTCCTTTGTTTTCTTTTTTTCCTTCTTATGCTGTACAGTTGCTACAGGGGCTACAATTTGTTTTAGCACATCTTCCAAAAATTGTTATAAATGTAAATGTGTAATTTAATTGCCTTGATCTTTGGCACAAATGAAAAGCGGATAAAGGTGAATTCATGTACCAAGTTTGCTGTGAATCTGATGAATATCCAAGTACTTATGAACATTTATCCATGTAAAAAAAGATCGAACTTCTGTCACGGCTACAGGTTAAACTGAGTATGGGGATACATGTAACTTGGAAATTAATGTGTACATAGGCTGATCATCATAGCAGTGCCTTTTAATAGTTTGAATAGCAATAGAGTTACAGCTGCAAAGTTATAAAACAAAAACCAAACAAGTGTAAAATCATGGGATCCAGATACTTTAATAGAGCAGTCACTATGGAGTAGAAAACGTGCATAGAAATGTTGAGAAAAAATGTATCAGATAGATCTACCAATAGAAGTACTAGATTATGTTCTACTACAAGTCCTCAAACATGTGTACTCTATAAGAACAATACAATTAGATTTCCAAATATTGAAGTAAATCATGCAATACAATACATTTATGAGTTTGCCTTCAATAATCATCATTGTATCTGTATAGGAGAGAAGAAATGTGAGAAAAACAAACCCCTAAAGTCAGCAATATGCTGGTGTTTTGCAGCCTTATAAAATACAAAAAGAGCACATAAAACAGCCAAGCTGTGGAAAATGGCGTGGCCTTAAAAAGCCTGGGTGAAAGAAACCGCAAAATCAAAGGTGGTGGCCACTGCAATGATATTAATGCTAAAACTTTTCATGCACTGTTAAAAAGTTATTAGCTTTTAACGTCATTGCAGCCATTGCTGCCACCTTTGATTTCACAACTTTTCCACCCAGGCTTTTTAAGGCCACACCATTTTTTCACAGCTTGGCTGTTTTAGTGTGGATTAACCTTCCAGGTAGTGTGCTTTAATATAGTTTATTTGCACCAGTTTGAAATGCAGGTTCCTGGGCGTGTTGCAAATGCCTTTCACAATCAACTGTCAGGGAAATTTTGGTCCAGCAAATATTAATCCAAAACCACAATTTTTACTGATCTCCATGCAGATTAGTTTTTAATAAAAATTTTGGTCCCTGTCTGAAAATTTTGCCCCTGTATTTGGCTATATAATTATGTGCAATGAAGCTTTGGAAGGGCTTTAGGATTTATACATAGCTGAGAATTTCACAAATCACTTGTCTTCTGAACTTCTGAGTCAATGAGTCATATAATCTTATTCAAGCCACAAGCGATTTCTGATCTTAAAATTGCAAGCACACACTCATTGCTTAGAACAAGTATGAAGTATGAGATGGGGGTATAACAGTGAAGTTGTCTGAAAAGGCACACTTGAAAGGGTTACGGGTTACATGAATACGGTTGTATAAAATCACTGGACTGGACTACTATAATTTTCTATATGAGGGGCTGGTAATAGTCTAATAGCTGTTTTCTGCAGTGCATAGAATATATGGGTGGACCTGACTACCTTGCCTCACTGAAAAATTTATTAGAGTTGTACCGATTCCCACCTTTTAGGGAAAACCGATATCCGATATATTTTTACCCTATTTTACCGATAGTTAACCGATACCCGATTGCAGGTCTCTACAATTACACTTGTGCACACTCCATTAAAAGTAGAGCTAGTAAAGCCAATTCTGTGTAAATTGTACACTTAACTCAATCAAAGTTGCTAGTCAGACAAGTGGGCTAGGGCCTAAAACATCACTGTTTATCTTTGTGGTTACCACAAAACATAAACAAATTACCCAAGTACATACCAGAGCCTTTGACACCAGCCCTCCAGTGGTATTGCAGTTGCTGAAGCTGAATAGACTAATAATCTGCTGGCCACAGCCATTACAACTGATTTCCGATTATGGTAAAAACAGCTAATTATCAGCTTCTACCGATTACCGATCCGATTATCAGTACAACTCTAAAATTTATATCAATATACATGACCAGATCTGCGAAAGCAGGAAATAATCGCACAAACCTAAATTTACAGTATAAAGCATTGAATATACTGGGTGAAATACTTGCATATTAATTGCAAAAATTCCATAAATTTTTTGAACACCTCTTTCTTAGTAAAGGAAGGCACTAACATCATATCCTGTTGCCTATTGCAACAGGATATCATCTTATTTGCCTACTCAAGAGGAGTTGGAAAATCTTTGTTTCGTTGCAGTAGACCCAAGGATACGTGAGTGATGAGCATTTGTTTACATCACTTCGAAGCAATAGTACAGAATCAATTTTTCATCACAAATTTTGCCTTTGTATGCAGTGAGGAAGGGTGAGTAAAGGAAAACTTATTGAGTAATTGATCCCCTATTCATGGTGAACACGATGGTGAACACTTCAGCTCCATACCTCAATCCGTTGGTAAGTTACAAATGTTTTTGTAAGCGCCTGTAATTTATTTTCCCTATAGTTACTGTACAAATCGATCTTTCTGTTGTTGTTGCTACTTGTAGGGCTGTAACTCCCAAGGTTGTTGGCATATGAAATTGAAACTTTGCCAGTGGATACACTTAACTATAAATATATGATAAACAGGAATTCGAAAAATATGCGATTATGTCCTGTTTTTGCAGATCCGGTCACATACACTAATACATCAAGATAAAAACTTCAACTTTTTATTTGCTGATTTGTATATCTAGACCACCAAATTTTGGTTTGACGTAACTGCGTGCTGCCAAAGGAAACCCAATAAGTGACCGCATTTGCAAAGAGGTCTTACATAGTCTTTCAAACTTTCCAAGTTTGACAAGTCGTATAACTCATCATGTGTTTAACCTATTGTCTTATTAACATTACATCCAGGAATAGTGCTATGTTAGGAGTGTAAGGTGACCAAATTTCAGGCTGGTACCATACTCACAAGTCAAGTTATGGATCACCAAGTACATACATTTGGAAAGGCTATAAGACTCCTTTCGTAGATCCGGTCACATATTAAGTCCTACCTAACTAGGGGCCTGTGAGCAACATGGGGGGTCTGATAATATTTCCTTGAAAATTATTCTAAACGATAAGTTAATAATCTAATTATAATACTAACTATATACAGTTATTGCATTGAAAGACAAAAAATGATTCAGCTTTGTGATTGTTACACTATTGCCTGCTTTAAATTGGTTGAATACCATGACTGCTCTATTAGAGTATTTAACTGCTAATCTTGCATGCAAAAACCTCACCCAGAGCACTTTATATAGGGCCCAGACTTTACTATATAAGATATGCCATTAGACTACTTTCTTAGAATCTTTCAGCTTTACAGTGAAAATAATAGTTCTGTATAAAAAAGATTCACGTATGTACGTACATTTAAAACTGCTCCCTTTAATGTGTATGTGTACAACTTTGAAGAATGACTACTAACCTGGATTGGTAGTAGTATTATTTTCACCATTTAAATGTTCATCAACTGGAGCAGACTGATGATAACCTTCAGATATAAGTGATGAAACAGCATTATTCTTAAGTACTGCATGCATGCAATACCAAAGTTATCGAGCACAACTTTATACATATATCAGTAGTCAGTACATGATACATATAACACAATGTGTGCACATAATGGATCATATAGTCATATATATGATTGATTACTCAGTTAAATAATTTATTCATGTAGGCACCTGTCGATTAGTGGAATTACAACAGGTCCCTGGAGTATCAAGAAATGGCTAGCATAAAATAGACAGAATAACTGCATGAAAAATTAATGTCACAGAAAAAGATCAATATACTTTACTACAACAGTCAATAACACAAAGAGTTGACAATACACTTTAATCCAACACCTCTATAATCCAGAATACCTCTATAATCTGACATTGTTTTGAATACCAAAAAAGGCGTTTCTACAGTTATGTAATACTACCTCAAGAATTTGACATCCTAGCCAATTCTAGCCCATTGACAGCCAAATTCTCCAGAACCCCTGGCCGATTTGCCGAATCACACCATACTAACCGTCTAGTACACGGAACTACTTAGTAACCATATATCTAAATACTTGCTATAAACTAAGGAGGTCGACTGTGTTGTTTTTGTTTACATAACAGTAACCGCAACGAAGTTATTAGACAACAAAGTCTAAACTTCAGTAAAAACCAGCCCGAACAAACAATGGAATCCCAACTAGCTATTTGCTAAAGTGTATTACACTCCAAAGAACTATTTTATACACATACAATGCAATCCATTACACAGCCAGTTTCTTCGTGATTTGTCCGATTTCTACTATTGTGCATGCGTATCTGCACTCGTGTCCACCATGCCACATCTGGGATAAAACAGCCGACTGTCAACTTCACTTTTCTCATCGATGTATAACGCTTTCTTTGTTATCAGCTAGTAGATTTTAAGTCGAAGAACGATTTAATTTGCCTATTGCAACAGGTTACACTTTACGCTATTACATAACAATTGCACATTAGTCTGGGAAGGACCTGTTTATCCCAGAAACGGGATCTCTATGGGCGTGTCCATTTCAGTACTAGCGCATATTTCTATGAAACACGTTTTACAAGTTATAGCGAGTTTAAAGTTTATTCTATAAGTGAGTTATGATGCTATGCCACCATATGGCTGTTAATGGGTTAATCCAACACAATTTTCTCACCCCAATGAGTGTCGGATTATAGAAGTTTCACAGTGTTAAAGGTTATCTAATCCAAAACAGCCAAGCTGTAAAAAACGAGTGCGGCCCTCAGAAAGGCTATGGTGAAAAAAGATGTGAAATCCAAGGTGGCGGCCAAGAAATGGCTGTGATGGTAGGTTAATGGTAAAAATTTTAATAACAACAACTCAGGTGAATTTGGTGCCGCTTGGTCTTGGCACAAAATTCACCCGAATTGTCGTTATTAAATTTTTACCATTAACCTACCATCACAGCCATTTCTTGGCCGCCATCTTGGATTTCACATCTTTTTTCACCATAGCCTTTCTGAGGGCCGCACTCTTTTTTTTACAGCTTGGCTGTTTTGGATTAGATTTCACTTCTTTTTGTATTTGTATACCCCAAAGCCGGCCTATGGCCAGGTTTAGGGCTTTTTACCTATCATTTTTTTCTTTACCACAGGAAGAAGAAAACATGAAGCAGGGTGATTTCTTTGTGGCTGAACTGTCTACAAGGTGATCCTTCTAGCTGATCTCTCTACCGGATAACTTGTTTGTAGCTGAACTCTCTACAGGGTGATTTGTTTGTAGCTGAACTCCCTACAAGGTAACTTCTTCTAGCTGATCTTTCTACAGGGTGATTTGCTTGTAGCTGAATCCTCTACAGGGCGATTTGTTTGCAGCTGAACTCTGTACATGGTAGTTTCTTTGTAGCTGAACTCGCTACAATGTAACTTAATCTAGCTGAACTCTGTACAGGGTGACTTGTTTCTAGCTGATCTCTCTACAGGGTGACTTGTTTCTAGCTGAACTCTCTACAGGTGATTTGTTTGCAGCTGAACTCTCTTACATGGTGGTTTCTTTGTAGCTGAACTCTCTATAAGGTGACTTCTTCTAGCTGATCTCTCTACAGGTTGACTTGTTTCTAACTCAACTCTCTACAGCGTGATCTGAACTCTCTATTAGGTACCTTCTTCTAGCTGATCTGACTACAGGGTGACTTGTTTGTAGCTGAATTCCCTACAGAATAACTTACAATATAATATAATTGAGTAAATTATAAACGCAGCTGAATGCTTTATTAGGGTGACTGTTCTATTAGAGTATCTTGATCTTGCATTTGCTACATGTAGTTGCCTTTCGAATCATAACTCAGTGATTTGTAATCCAATTCTTCTGTACTACTGCAAGGACTTTCTATGATGATTATTCCAGCTACATACTGATTTTCAGCTTGTTGCTCTAAGCGGTTTGCCTGGTACACACGAAAACTGATAGTTTTTTTATTCATAAAAATCAATCGTGTAATTTTGACACAGGTTGGGTTTTGTGTCATATCTCCAAGGTCTTTATTCCGATTCCTTTCAAACCACAACAAGACACTCCTACGATAGTTGCTCTATCTACATATCAATTTTCAACTGATTCCTCCAAAGGGTTTACCATGTAGGCAGGACAGACCTTCGACCTTATTTTACGCAAATAATCGGTAATAACTCCGTGAATATTCATCGGATTCCTACCAAAGTTGGTATGGAGATCCGCCTTAATGAGCCCTTTAAGTGTGCCAAATTTCAGCCCAATCCGAGCACGCATTCGTGTTTTATGGTGAATTTTGCGAAGTGTGTGAAATGAAGCAGAAAAAAACGAAGAAATTAAAACGAAATTTTGTTCGCTCATATCTTGGAAATGGCTGACGCGATTGTCTTCAAATTTGGTATGTAGACTCCCCTACCTGGGTGGCACGTCTCTAGCAAATTTGGTTCCAATCGATCACAGAGCTACATAGGTGTGAAAATTGTATTTTTTTTCTTCCTGTTAATATACTCACGGTGTGGCGCTGACTTCTTGGGCCACACGACACACTATGTATGAACTCTTGATAAGGCAGTCATACAATTATTGACATAACTGTTTCATTGAAGTACTACATACATATGAAGCAGTCACATTGATATTTTTCAGTAGCCAACAACAGTTTAATATTTTAAATATTGTTTACAAGTAAAAATTAACTTTTATCTTTCCCTAATGTGAACAGTGAAGTTATTAGCAAAAACGTGGAGCAAATAATTATACTGAGCATAATTGTGAGTACCATGATTATGCTGAAATTTTGAGTGCTGTTATACGTACTGCATTATCAATAGGTACCTCTTTAAATGTAGCATTTTCATTTGCATTTTGATTGTGTTTGCATTCTTTGAAAATGTACAAAAAGAAGAAAAATAAAATGAGAAATTGAAGCAAATTTTGAGAGTCGTCCGTATATATATATTGGTGATACATAGCTTAAGCAATTTATACACTGCAAGAATATTTTTACTTGGAGAAGAAGCATGCGATTTACAAGTGATTTTGTTTTTCCAATTAAAACTATGTTGGGTAGCGCTTTTGCTCTGGATTCATGAGCCCAATGACATATACAGTGTACCACCAACAGTAAAAGCAACACTGATAACAGGGTGATCATTTGCATGGATAATGTGTACATATTATATGTAAGTAAGCATACTATTATGTAACAGTGTGTGTACATACAATTATATTGTATTACAATTGAAATACAACATCATGTTCTCAATAATGTACCGTAATTTACTTTATTTTCGTGCAAAACAATTTCATGATAAAAATTTTTATGTAAAAATTTTTTGGTGAATGACTGCTCTATTAGAGTAGTTTGATCTTGTAAAAAAATTATCGTACAAATATTGCATATGAAAATTTTACAACGAAAAAAAGCTAATTACAGTATGCTAGTTTACAAACCTATGAATTTCCCTTTCACAGTTTCAGCCATGTCATTCATTTCAACACCTGGTTCTCTCAGAGCTTCTACTAGCTGAAGCCACGAAGCTTTGGGTTGAGTTTGTATCCAGTAGGTAAACATTGCATAACAGCAATCTGTCACATTGTGGTTGTTTGCCCGTATGTTTGCTAGATGTCCTACTTTGTCATCTTCCAGGAGCTCAATTCCCAACTGATACCATTTGGCACTTACAGCAGCGATCACTTTGTTCTTTTGGAGCAACTTAAGGCATGGTTTGCTCACATCTATATGAATACATGAACTACAATAAGGATATGTAAGTATACGGTGTATGAAGGACCATAAGTTGCATACTACATTAACCTATACAGTTTCCATTCTCTACATGACCACCAAAGTAAAAAAAAATGTATAAATTTATGGATTCTGGTTACCGTTTTCTGATGGGTAGAAGTATGTCATACAGTATATTGTGATGAAAATGGATAATAGGCCAAGATAACTGCAATACTTAAAGAGTAACTGAAGTCAATCTTTTATATATATATTTGTAAAAATTAATTGTATAGGAGAAGTTCAATTTGCTTATCAATATTTATAGTTGTGATACATTTACTTATAGAGATATTGCCGTAGAAGGTAGTACAATCCAGGTGCCATGATAACTTTCGGTTTTACATCACTGGTTCCAGTTATGTACTGAAGTGGCTGAGAGCAGCAGTAACAGTGCAAGTGGTAAACCTTATTATGCAGTTTGAACCAGTGCACGCTGGTTATAGGATGATAGTAGCAAGTCATAAACTGACCTAAGAGAACAGGAAAGCTTTACTGAGTGCTTGGGGATGGCAGATTGATGAGAGTGTGCAAAATGTATGCCCACTCCCAATGGGATCAAGTGCCAGTGTTATTGCAAAATGGGTGGACTTAAAGAACATCTGACAGAATACACCAACGGAGACAGCCTAAAATGTATCACAGACCACGAGCAGTTCAAAAGTTAAGATAAAGATGTCCTGCACACAACACTGGTCACAATGAAGGTGGTACGAAGAGATTCACTATGTCTTCCACTGTCTAACGGGTATGGGTGAACACCAGCCTTTTATGTACATTAATAATTAAATATGTTTTTGTAGGTCTTACTGATTGGCAGCTTATTGCCAATTCATCCACTGGACCTATCACTAACCTGGGTAAAGGAATACATAAAGTTATCCTTTCCTGTGTTGTGGTGGCTATAAGAGAAATGCTTTCTGAGGCAAACAATATTTTAAAATAGCTGATTGAGTGGGAAATCTAGATAAGTGTTTTGCAACAACTTCGTCTTTCAGTGGTTGTTTTGTAGCTGCAGTGTTCTTTGGTATTGTGTCTGGCTTGTTGTAATCCTGCATGTCCTGTTGTCTTGAGTCCATAACAATATATCTTAATTGCAGCATGTGAATGAGGTGTGTACAGTCTTTATCTTGTAATATTGGTTTAACTACACATGCATTTCTCTTTTGGAAAAAAAACTATTTTATACCTGTGAGTCAAAATCCACAAATTACATAGCTGCAGCCAACAGCAGGTTACCAACTGGCATACAAGTTATTGTTGGTTGTAACCGCAAATGTAGCATGTGCCTAGGACATGTGCCTAGGACATGTACCATGATGAACACATACAATCAATCAACCACCAGCTTGTGCCTACAGTGGAAGTCTTCAACTCTACCTCTAGGCCACAACTATAGCATCATCAAAACAACAACAGCAGTTGAGATTCAAAAACTATAAATTTTCTGTCTCTGGCAATGCCACTGTCATTCTCATGGATAGTCTCCCTCACACTGTCATCTGGGTAGTATAGTTCATCTTGCTCTTGTACACTAGAAAGTCAACAGTTGGTGTACATGCAATACAAGGAGTCTTACATTACATCATAATCAAATCATCACCATCACTAAAACTTGTTGTGGCCTTTGCAGGTGATACTGGTGGGATAGGGTAAGAAGCATCCAAGAACATTTCAGCTGTGTACCAACGTCTGTTCATGGTACCGGCTCTGGATAAACATTTATAAACACTGGTTTTGTCCAGGATAAAACTGGCAAATCTAAAATGTCAGAATTAATAGTCAAGGCCACCATTTAATGATTTTCTGTTTTTCATCAGCGCCAGCATTTATTTTTACTGCTAAATGTATTTCCCCATTATTCAAGAATTCAACCATTACTAACCAAATATACAGTAGCTACTTTGCACACTGTAGCCAAAAGAATGTGAAAGATCCATACAATAAATTCAAAGTTTACAAGTAAGAAGTTGATCCTCGAGTGGAACCAATCATGTGATGACTATATGTAGCTACATCTAAAGAGTATAGTTGCCAAACCAGCAATGTTGAGTTAGCTAAGTTAGCAAATTGCCTATTATGCTGAGAGTATCATGTTCTATAGAGTATAGAGGCATGAAAATAAGTCTAACTAGCTATATTGTGGCAAGTACTAGGGATATAATGGACACAATGGTAATGACCCACCCACCAGCGCTCTACATGTGGAATTTTCTGATGACAAACAGAAAATCACCAAATGGTGGCCTAATTTATGGATAATAAACACTAAGAATTAATAATTCTCACCACACTGTACACTCTTATTGGTAGTTGAAGATTTTTACATTGGCCTGCTGGCTACTAGGAACAGGTAACAGCTCCTCTACCATGGGATGATGCTCAGCTTTGCTTGCTTTGGCCTCACTTGACTTCCTAGGTGTACACACTGCAGGCACAGCATTATTATTGAGCTGTGGATTATGCTCAAAACCCTCCAGTACAGGCTTCTTAATTAAGTTTTCCTTCTTAAAAATGGTGGCCACAAATGTTTGTCTTTAATAAGTGAATTGCTGCACCACTGCCAAAAGGCACCCATCAATGCAGGCACTAGCATCATGAAACATTACACATGTTTCAACAAGGCAGGCTCCTTTAAACGACAAAATGAGGAAAGCTAATATCCTTAGGAGCACAGCTGCATTAGTTGATGTCGCAATTTATGGCGATACAGTAAAGAGGCATTCTGCTCAAAGTGTTATTGTATTAATAAGTCCAATGGGATATTCTTTGCATTTGGATTCAGTGATGTCAAAGAGCATGACAACCAAAAGGGGGTGTGTCAGCCTAACTTTCACATTGATTACAGATTACACAAAATATCTGTGACTTTTACAAATGGACTATAGATTATAAACTAAAGTACGGTAGTACTTAATAAGTAGGGATTGGTAAGAAATCATATGGCTTCATATTTTTTCACACTTTAAAAATAGCTTTGCAATAAATTTTACCTGACGAAACTACCTGATCGTGTTAGTATACTGGCTTTACCATGGTTAAATGAAACAAAAAGTCAAATGATTCAATGGACAGTGAATTTTAAAAAGTTCAAAATTCACCTGCATTTCGTCTGCTTGCCTGCCTGCCATAAGACTCGGTAGTGCTAGGTGTACGGTTCCAGAAATTTCAGACAGACACAGCGGATTCACCAATCTGTTCTTTCGATTATGTTTTATCCATTGCACCATGCTGTTTATCTTTCAAGCCTTTCTTGTTCTTCACGAAGGATAATTGATAGTTGCAGTGCTTAATAGTTGCGGCATGCTTTACTTCCTGAACATGTGATTTTAATAAAGTGTGAGCTTGTGTGCTGTAAGACCAGGTTAGTAGTCAAGTAGTCATCTCTAGCATTTATTAATGCTGTATAGTTGTTTTATAGTCTTATCAATTTAGTTTTTGCATGCCCAGTGGTGGAGGAAGTGGTTGATATGAGGGGGAGCTGACCAGAGTATAGAATCCATGGCGGTAGGGAGTCTGTGCCCCCAGAAGCTGTAGCCATTTTAGGTTTTACAATGTCTCAAAGTTCACCAAAATTAATATAGACGCAGTTTGAAGCATATTACCAATTTCTTTAGTCAAAAGAACTTAAAATAGACAATTTGCAGTTAAAAAAAACATAGATTATAGAGGGGCATGTATATAAAACTCTTTTGGCAATGTTGACTACTAGGATAATAAACATACAGCATTTTAAAGCAGTTCAAAACAGCTTTTAGACACCTGGAAACACTTGGTATAGTGGCATCACTTTCTCAGGTAAGAGGTCAGTGGTTCAATTCCACTATAAGCAAACCTTTTTATTTTTAGGAACACATTTATATGAAGCATTTTGACTGTTCTATTAGGGTATTTGAGCATTCCATTAGAGTATATTGGTCTTTTTCATACTTTTCAGCCCCACTTCAGGAAGAATACTTTCGGTGAGATATCATTATCATTCCGGGGGGGGGTTGGGCCTTCCTCATCAGACCTAGGGGGACCTCAGCCCCCCAGCCCCCCCCCCGCTGCCCATGACCATGCCCTTCAGGGATGAATCCAGTCCTCTAAAAGGGGGCTCCACTCCTAATGATAAACTCTCCAGTGGCGTTTCACTGTTAAATCTTACCATTTAGGCTTTAGAAATGCAGCTGAAGCCTTTAACAGTTACTGTGATAGCTTTAAAGACCAAGACGATAATTATGGTGCTTATTACATACAAAGGTGAGTGATACTATGCAGGAGTGTACTAACTAGCTGGACATAAAAGTAAACAAACTAGCTATGTAAAAAATAAAAATTCTAAAAGGAAGTAGGGATCAATATAATACACATATGCTACAAAAAGTAAGGAAACAAGATTAGATAGTTACTTCCTAAACTGAGATACATTTTAATCCCTACTATTGGCTAATTTGATAGTCTCATTTCAAAGATGTTGGCCAAAAGTAGGGATAAAATGTATTTCATTTTAGTAAGTACCCATCTAAGTTTCCTTGCTTTTTGTTGCATGGATCGTTTCTCATTTCAGTTGTAACATTGTAAAACTTGTTTCCTTACTTTTTGTAGCATGTGTATTATATCAATCTCTATTTCCTTTTAAATTTTTAATTTTTTAAATAGCTATCATGATAGCATTGATTGCATTAATTTTTTTAATTTCCATTTCAGTTCCCCTTTAAAATGTTCTACGTACTATGACAAAAAGTAAGTCTTATTATTTACATTAGGAATTATTGTTATACCAGGTACGTACCTGCCATGGCCAATCATTGAACACTCTAAGGCAACCTGTTCTCTTACCTATCTATGACACACCCTCTTCTCCTGTCCGACATATATTTAAAACAGGTCTTTGGTTAAGCTAATCCTCGAATATACTTCACTTGTTTGGTGTCTACATGCTTCTAAAGATATAGTACAGCTGGAATTAATTCAGCAACATGCTGCACGTTGGGTGTGTGGCAGTAGGTGAAAGCAGCTGGTATAAATTTTCAGATTCCTGATTACAAGAACTCAAGTGGCCTTTACTTCATTCTAGACGATCCTACTTTTCTGTTAGTTTAGTCTACATGAACGAATTACAATTTCCTATTGTCAGCACACAATCCCATCCACTATCAGTTGTCAAATCGTCTAGCTTTCACTCTATTTTCTTGTTATGTATTTCAACTGTTTTGTATGTGTGGAGCACGTTAACAGGTTTATTCCTCCATGTCTAAGGCTGGACATGAATGCCGTGTCCTTTGAGAAAAATGGATAATCTAATCTACTCAGTGGAGTAACACAATGACTTAAGCTAAGATTTTAAGCACTGGAATCCTCTCCATATTTTGGTGCACAAATCAATGTTTCACTCAATGACTTTCAGTTATTTTCAACATTTTAAAAATGCTTTATAACACTTATTCTTGCACTTGTGTTATAATACCACGTACACACATTGCACTGGTAAGTGATGATTTAGCACTTTTCATGACCTCTATTCTTTACAAACACATTATATATATGTGTGTGTGTGTGTGTGTGTGTGCGTGTGTGTGTGTGCGTGCGTGTGTGTGTGACCAAACTTTACAGAACCGATCCAAATCGCACATCAGACAAAATCAAACTAACACCCCCAGTGGATAGCTACACTATCATACTAATAATTTTGACACTCAGTACCACTCAAACTACTCGAGGCTGTTTCAACAGACGTCTTTTCTGGGTGGTGTGTAGAGCTCGAATTACAGTTTTACGCCTTGTGAAGGACCTGACTTGGCAAGAATCAGTGGTTTACTGGTGGACAGCTTGATAATGTTGGCCAGACATTTTTTCTGTGGATTTTGCTACATATCAACCACTAAGGAGCCAGCACAGCCTTGTAATCTCGTCTCTGGACTCCAATCGTGGTCTGCCTCCATTTTGAGGTTTTCGGTCGAACCCTTGCCCACCCTGCCACCCCCACCCTCCACCCCTTTGTGAGAACTCGTGATGCTACTTCGCTCGTCCAACAGCTCAGATTTTCTATCTTATTTGGCGGGAAACTCTACAAGCAGCTACAAGTACTGGAAGTGGTCTGAAAGGTAACAGATTGATGCATCTTTAGTGTAAGTTTTATACACGTGCTTGCTATACTTGGAGAGTTATGCTGGCTTGAATTCTTTAAAACTGTTTATCTCGAAACTTCTAATGTGCGATTTGGATCGTTTTTCCAAAATCCAGTCACATATATACAGGATATACACTGTCACATGTTGACTATACAACATATCACACCTGGATTAACATATTGGACAATTGGAGATTTGGATTGACCAGCAATGATCAACTGGTTAGCACCTTTATTAGACAGAACATTTCCTTTTTTACAACTGGATACACTTGAAACGTTGCAATTTCTTTCTGCATAAAAATAAATGTGGGATTGTAAATATGAACAATGCTGAAGTACATATCTATATATGTATGCCTTTTTCACCATGTCGGATGTGCAATAAAAAAAATCGAGATATTTACATACGTCTATTATGATATGAGTTGTAAAAAAATGCTGGCTTAATAGATGTGGTATCTAAGGTGGAAGCAAGTAATGGATGCGTGTATTGATAGTGTGGCTACATATCTCATGGCCACTACTTTGATATCATATCCATTGCACACCAGTGAATTCTACAACTTTACACATATGTATGTAGTTTAGTTTACTATGTACAGTAGGCTGCAAAAAGAAGTTTACATTTTGTAATTGTAATTATGCTGTAGTAGCGTAATTACAAAAGCGTAATTACGAATTATGCTCTATTGGTAATTATGAATATATTGTAAATATGGCTGGTGAAAAACCACTTTTTTTTGCATAATTATGGATTACGTTCAAATTGTAATTACAGTACAAACATGTGTAATTACTTAGTAATCACACTGTAATTATAATTATCAAACGTAAACTTTATTTTGCAACCTACTGTACGTATACACCTGTATCATTATTTTTGCATCTTCAAGTTTCAAAATGCAGGCTTTACGGCTTGCAATCTACTACTATATCATCATAATTCCCTCACGTACACAAAAAATTGGAACTTTCAACTAGAGTAGGGGCCATAGTACATCGATAAAAAGTACTGAAACAAGCTGGAGTAGTGCACAATATTAAATCACAGCAAAACAATAAGAAGTATTATATTCCTATTATGCTCTTCTTATGGTATCTTGAGCACAGTAGGGATATAAAACTTCTTATTGTTTTACTGTGATTTAATACCATGCACTACTCCAGCTTGTTTCGGTACTTTTTATCAATGTGCTATGTTCCCTACTCTAGTTGAAAATTCCAAATATTTTGTGTACTTGTTCGTTAACTTTTTTTGTAAAATAAAATTATTATGACTGGTGAACCTGCATCAAAACAAATGGCACCACACCCCAGCTACCAATTATTGTGAGAAAAGTGAAGTATCCAATACGCTTCATTGTCAGCTGTGTTACACAGTAGTACAAATCAAGAACTGTTCGAAAAGCACCTCGGCAATCAAAGTAGCCACTATGAATAATACAGGCAATTTCCATTACAAAGGGAAGCCATCATGTACTACCACCAAATCAACACCTTTCACTGTTAGCCAAGATGAATGGGACACAAAGGAGGACACTGGTAAGCCCATGCAGAATGCATTATACGTACTGCGGTATGCCAAAAGGCACCTCTCGGGTCAAAGCAACATCAAACAGTGAAAAATCAAACCCGTAGTGTTAGCCATTATCGAGTTACGCTTGTCTCAAGGCATCAGTCAGTCAGTAGAAAATTCCATTTAATAATTTTTTTGAAAAAAATCCATAGCAACTTCCAGAATTTCATTTACTTTGCATTCAACCTACACTTAAAACAAACAACAACGATTTCTCATCACCAAAGGGGATCTCTATGCAACATACAGTCTATATACTAGACTAGTCAGTTTTACACTGTTTAATTTTTTGAAACTTACACACTTTCCTTGCTAGAGTTTTCATTTACAGCTAAGCTAGATAATAAAGGTAGAAGTTAAAAGAAGGCAAAAAGCTGCTAGAAGTGACTCAGCAGGTATTGTATAGGAGTATTCTGATGCAGGTACACCCTGTATGTGTACAGTTTTGGACATCATTATAATCAAATGCTATCTTCTTACATATTTTATTGGAAGACACATATTTTTATAGCTTGGTTTTCTAGAATTTAAAAATGTGCACAATATGTAGAAGTCATTTAAATAAGTCATTGTGTATTACTTACCAACACTAGATACAGAACTGGATTGTTCTTCTCCATTATTGTTAGTTGTACTTTGAATAGGAATGGTACTTTCTGCATAAAATAAAGTAACCTAGCTGAATTTTACGCCAATTACAGCAATAATAAAGTCACAAGCTGTACAAATACATGCACACACTGAAACAAAGCTTTCGATTACTTTTTTTTGCACTGCAAACACAATGAAATGGGACTAAAATGAGGACAAAGGTAAGTTCATGATGTACATTTTAGCTACTGCAGTTGACAAAAAGGCATGCCTCATGCTCACAATGTCTAATAGCAAAGAATTCAAGCCATGCAGCCATGTTAACAATTATTAAGTTCTGTCAAATAAGAATATTTTAAATTCCATAGAAATTTATTAGGTTGTTCTGAATGTACGCTACCTATTGGTTTTTGGTGGATATTTTCTGACAGAAAAAATGCAAATCTTCATGGCTTCCACCTTCCAAAGTATATGTACTACAAAATTTTACCTAAATCTCAAAAGTCAGTTGTTAGTATAGTAGTCACATAAAATAATATGTATTCTCCACACTCCACTACACTATACACTGTTACTAACCACAGGAGGCTTCTTCTGGGTAAACTTCACTGTTCTGCTGGGGTAGTGACTCACTTAATGATTTCTGCTGAATATACAGAATTATATCATTGTTATAGCAAGTGCTGTAGGTTAATAGACACAATCCAGAACCACGCTCACTTTTTGGATGCCATTTTGAATGAGGCCAATTTCAATGATCACTGACTGCACTGCATTGAAATTCAGCGATGAAGAAAGCTTGAACTAAGTGGTATCGTCAAACAATAGTCCATGGAAGCTTTCAATGCTGTAAATTCCTTGTTCTGGCCAAAGGCAGGTGATTATCAGGTGATGAACAAGGCCGAAGGGCTGACAACACTAATTCCCTTGTTTACCTGTACAAGGAGGCCTGGATGGTCAGCTGCTACTACGGTTACTATCACTGATAATTTACCACAGTAATGGATATTAAAATACTATCTAATTGCTTCACAGTGCTTCCTGTGTGGGCCAACAAGGCAATTTGGGCTGTTGATGTTTCGTGTCTTGTTCAACCCTGATAACCACCTGCCTCTAACCAATTTACAACCTTGAATTCCACAGCCAATTGTTCAACAATACCCCCTAGTTCGAGCTTTATTCATCATTGGATTTCACTGTAGCGCAATCGTAATAAGTGATACTGGCCTCATTCAAAATGGTGGAAAGCTGTTGCTATGACGATTACGTAGTTTTGGATTGTGTCTATTAATGCATTGGTATGGAATAATTTGAATTTTATGCATGGTGTAAAATATTACCATGCCAAACATTCAAGCTGAAAGAGTGTGAACTTTTTCTAAGACTTACAAAATCAAAAATGGTAGCAGAGAAATAGTGTCAATAACATTAATATTAGCCATTGTTGAATTATGTAGGACATTTCAGTAGGGCAGCAAGAGACATCATGTTGAAAAGTTAGGCATTCATCAGTCAGTCAGCCAACAAAAAGTCCATCAATTTTCAAAAGTCTTAGAAATATTAGAAGGCTTTAGGGTTGCTTTGAAAACATAATTGGACATGAAGCCAATTAAGTACAGATAGAGTAGTTGTCTATGACCTTTAGAATGGTACAATAATTACTGAGGGCAAAGCCCAAGGTGATTAGTGTACCACTCCTCAGGTCACTAAATAGCACAATTATGTGCAATAACTACTTATATCAGACTATTGGTGTATGTCTGTTTCCTGATAAAATTAGTGATAACTTAGACTCACAGGTAGTTTTCTAGATGAATACAATTACCTTTAACCCAGTGATGCTTTCTAACCCAAAATTCTACCATATGGAGGGAAACCTTTTTGGGTGCTGGCAAAATTTTCCCCATCCAAATATTCTACTAGTAAAGAAAACAGCCACTCTTTGTAGCTTTCTTTTAAGCATGTGAACCTGTCGCTAATGAAACTAAGCAGTCTCTTGATAAACTCTGTATCACTGTCCAAGGGCTACCAAATCATCTAGCTAGAGTCTCTTCAGTGCCATCGACTAATTGAGCTAGACTAGGTAGTACACGTGGTATCCTCAAACATTGGAGTCCAGACACAAATTGAGTGCTACCATATCCACTAGTCCAGAGGGTGGACTATAATCTGACCTTGTAGTTGATTACTGAATAGTAGACGCTTAATTAGATACCAAATGTGGCACCACACCAGGTATGTTTAGTGGTACAGTAATTAATTAAACAAGGGAGTGCACTTTGCTAATTAGCTAAATTTATTTTGCCAACTGTAATATTTTGCCAAAGTTTCCCGTATGGTAATTGGTTTTGATACTGTATCTACAATACTTTCTGGATTTTAAATACGGCATTAATGATTAAACTTCAAAGCATACTATGAATGACACACACAGTCTAGCTAATACTACAAAGGCAAGTTTCTAGTTGATATTTTTGACATAGAAAGTAATCTTAGGATAGCTAATAATTACTACATACGTAAGTTGATACCACATTACAAACCCTTTCTAACAAGAAAGCAAAATGACTTGTACGCTGTACTACAGTATGTACAAACCTTAAGCCATACTTTCTGGCTGGATGACAAATGCAGCGAGTCATTATTCTTACTGCAATGAGCAATATGGTCACTGAGTATCATCATGTGGTCATTTGATTCACATGTACTACACAAAAATCCATATCTGCATTCCTCAAAAGGAATCTCCACACTTTGGCAGGCATACCTTAAGGCATCTTTAACAATACTATAAACACTACTATGTAAGTCTGGATCACAATGTTGAGATTTTGAATAAATGCAAAGTTCAAGGGAGAAGACTTTATCAATGATGCACACATAATAGCCAACTTCTATGGAAAATGTTATCAAATCTTTAAATGTATGCTGCTGTCCTGTCTGTTTATCATAAGAAAGTTTTGACCATCTTTCAGGCATGTTTTTTATGATGTACGCAGAAAGAAAACAGAAGACACTACGGTGCATTGATCCTGATGAGAAAGTGATCAACAGTGGATCATGACATTTACTTCCATATCTGTCAAACACTTTTTCGTCACATTCATAGGACTCTAAAATACTAGGCATGAAATATTCATCATTAGGCTTCACTTCGGCAATAAATTTTAAATGACATAACAAATTTAGAAAAGTTTTGAGTGTCATATTCCCAGGACCTTCAAATATGATGTCTTTTATCATTTTTGAAGTCATTATTCCTTCTTTCTTCAACAATTCTTTAGCATTGCGGTTTCTTCCTTTGTCTTTAATACCAGTAAGCAGATATTTTAATTGACTAAACAGCCAGTGACAATGGACAAACACGTAATCTCTAGCACCTTCAACAGCACCAAAGTGAAACAAAACTCCATGATGGTGAAAAAATTGTAAAGCACGCTTAAACTCTGTCTCACTGGGCATTTTACATTCGGTATTCCATATTTTTTCTAAAACCATTTTATATTGCAAAAATTGTATGTCTTTCTGCTCACAGCACAGTTTTAATATTTTTAAACTCAAAAGCACCCAAGTTATTGGTATCTGGTAAACTGAATTCTGTGCTACTGTATCTTCCAAACAATCCCTCAATTTTTTGAAGATCGTTTCTTCTTGAGCACTGATCAAGTTGACAATATGCAAGTAGCTGTCCGTTTCCGAAAACCAAAAGGAAAGTGGCATTCCATGCATTGAACAATTGACACATGATTCCAATTTCTGTAGGTTTTCATGGACCAAAGCAGCTTCCTTGTTGTACACTGCTTCTGAGTTACTGTCATCATCAAAAATTGTACCTACGAAAGCTGTGTAAAAATCTTTTTCAAAATCATTTTCAATTTCAAGTTCACTAAACTCTGGTTTATTTTCAAAACAATAACTGGACATTAATTCTTGGATAAATTCACAAGTTTTATTGCACACATGGTCTTCTTTGCCATATAATTTGTAAGCAACAAATGTTACCAAAGCAGGTTGCAGCAGACAGACCGTTGATGTAGGTACATTGATATCCAGTAAGATAAGTATGTCCAGTACTTCATCTCCATCTGTTGTACCTGTGCACTTGGATTCACTGGGACAGCGTAGTTTGTTAGTCTTGTCAATCAATACACTTAACTGTTTAATGTCAATTTCTGTCCAAACAGATTCATTTTTCTTTTTAATAAAAATGGTATGAAAATCACCTTTACCAGGTGGTGGTGTATCCTGTTTCATTAACGAGTGGCAAAATTTTGTTTTTCCTGCTTTTGACTCTCCAGTACACAGTATTGTAGAATATCGTACTTTAACTGTATTATTATTGTTATTCCTAACTGATATGTTGTTTAAAATGGAAGCTTCTAAATCATCTGGCCCATCTGTTGGAAAGAGGTATAGCATTTATAATAAAGCATATACTACTACAGTATTATCAAGAGTTAATACTAGTGGAGGGAGAGTGTCTAACACTGCATAGGCCTGATCCTGAGAAATTCAAAGGGATTCTTTCTGTAAAACTCTGTAATTTGTAGTATTCTCCATAGGTGAAGATTGTTTCAATCATCACATTTCTTTGTTCTCTCAGTGTGCAATCATCACATTACCTTGTTCTGCCTGTGTGAACATTTTACACATCTGAAGGAATCCCTTTGAATTTCTCAGGATCATCTTTTACAGGCCTATGCAGTGTTAGACACTCTCCCTCCACTATTATTAACTCTTGATATTATGGTATGTACTTTATGTAGATATGTACCTGTACTGTCCATTGAAGTTGCAGAAGTTATTCTCTTACATGGTATCCTTTTTACTTTGGGACGGGAAGTAGCCATCACTACATGTACAAATAGGAATGGTGGGTAAAAGGTAACTACATTGTGGTGTTAGGGGTATAACTTTATACCTTAAACTTTCAGAATTTAGTGGCTATCTTTTCCAATGTGTACATATAAGTCTGAAAAAAACAAAAACACGCATTATTAACTTTGTTTACAATTCTAGGCATATTCAACAATCTTAATTGATTGTGCATGCATGTATGAGATATTGAAAAACATTGCTAGAGATCAGATTGTTGACAAGTTTTTATAATAGTTAGACTACAAAAAGTTTGATACTGAAATTTGATTGGCTGAAAATGTGGTCTCTAAAACCTGTAGTGCTAAAACCTGTAGTGCCACACTTATGTCCAATAGAGACCACGCTCTGAGGAGATACGAAACACAGTAATTACACACTTGTAACATTGGCAACATATGGGTATTTAACCCATTGACAGCCAAATTCGTTTGGACCCCTGGCCGAATTGCCGAATCACCGAATCACACCATACTAACCGTCTAGTAAACAGAACTACTTAGTAACCATAAATCTAAATACTCGCTATAAACTAAGGAGGTCGACTGTGTTGTTTTTGTTTACATAAAAGTAACCGCAATGAAGTTATTACACAACAAAGTCTAAACTTCGGTAAACACCAGCCCGAACAACCAATGGAATCCCAACTAGCTATTTGCTAAGGTGTATTACACTCCAAAGAGCTATTTTATACAGTTTACTTACAATGCAATCCATTCCACAGCTGGTTTCTTCGTGATTTGTCCGATTTCTACTATCGCGCATGCGTATCTGCACTCGTGTCCACCATGCCACATCTGGGATAAAACAGCCGACTGTCAACTTTACCTCTCTCCATTGGTGTATAACGCTTTCTTTGTTATCAGCTAGTAGATTTTAAGTCGAAAAACGATTTAATTTGCCTATTATAACATGTTACACTTTACACTATTACATAACAAACGCGCACTAGTCCGGGAAGGATCCGGTTATCCCAGAAACGGGACCTCTATGGGCGTGTCCGTTTCAGTACTAGTGCATCTTTCTATGAAACGCATTTTACAAGTTATAGCGAATCTAAAGTTTATTCTATGAGTGAGCTATGATGCCATGCGTTAATGGGTTAAATGGATAGTAACAGCCATACAGAATTAGAGGGAGACGTAATGGGCTTGTTTGTACTATATTTCTTGCTTAAAAGCAGCTGTCAAGACACAACAATGAGTTGTAGTCCAATTCATTGTGCTTCAATACATAGCACAAATCTGGAACATTGGCAACACATGGGCATTCAAAACTGTAGCAACAGCCATGCTGAATTAAAGGGAGGTTTAGAGCCTTTTAATGATACAATTCTCGTTTACTAGCAGCTGTCAACACAAGGTACAATAACCAGTTGTAGTCTAAATAAATAGATGTCAATAACCAATGGTCATATGGGATTTAGAAAACCCTCAGGCCCTTAGTAGCGCCTAGTCTGGTGCCGCCTGTCCCTTCACAAAGAGTAAGGGTCTGGTAAAATACAAATACCATATCATTTCACACAGAATTCAATTAGACAGTGTATGTAACTGCTGATTACGTCCGATGATTATCCAACAAAAGCATTACCTTGCCAAGGTGAACGTCATTGGCACGCCTTAATTGGCTACTGCCAAATCTGGGTGGTATTATCTGTATTTCACCTGACCCTTACTTTTTGCGAAGGGGCTGACAGCACCCGACTAAGTAGGGCCCTTACTGCGTTCGGGTGCTACAGCCCAGGGCCTTCGAGTTTTCTAATCCTACAGAACCCTAGTTCTTGATGTCCAAATAGCTAGACGTCAAGAACTAGGGTTCTACAGGATTAGAAAACTCAAAGGCCCTGGGATGTAGCGCCCAAACGCAACAAGGGCACTACTAATGGACCTGAGGGTGTTCTAAATCCCATAGAACCCATTGGTTCTTGATGGCTAACTTACAACTTGTTACTGTACCTTGAGTTAACAGCTGCTTGTAAATGAGAAAGTGCGCCATGGTTCTCAATAGAAGCCATAACATGCTACTTTTAAATCAACGGTACTGGAGAAACAAAGGAGGACTAGCTGCCAAAAAGTAAAATCTCGGGACAAATTGACATTGAACAGTAAACAAATCAAGCCCCATAGCCTTGACCATAAAAGTTCTGCTGGAAGAAGCATTTGGGGCCACTCTGAAAGCTTTGAGTATGTCTAACCAATACTGCCAAGCTATTTTGAAGGAAAAACAAGGCTGGTTTTTGGGTGATATTGTTGGGAAAAAAACCTAAATCTCCATGACCTCACTATACAGTGTGGAAACAACACTACTGTACTGTATAATATACCGTATACGGCAAAACTTTCGAGGGGAAAAACATTCGTGGTTTTCGCGATTATGCTGCCAACCACGACTATTTTCCCCTCGAATATTTTGAGTGCAATAAACCTAAAACTATACCTTTTTGCATTTTGTAGGTCTTCATAGCCAGAGCAGTGGTTTTTGCAAACCGTCACACATTTAATGTTCTTTAATTGGAGAAAAAGATAGAGTTTGTTTGGGAATGCTCCATTTTTTAACGCTCAACATATGGCGCTGCTTAAGTACGTATGTCAAGCTCAAGAAACCGACTTTGTCAGATCTGGAGGGATCCTTATCGTTAGGTGCTTATCACGTTTCACCAGGCGCTTAGCTACTATCCGCAAATATTTTCCCCTCGAATTGCAAGATTTCTGTGCAACCGCGAATATTTTCCTGCGAATTGTAATGCTTCTGTGCATCCGCAAAAGTTTTCCCCCTCGAAAGTTTTGCCGTATACGGTACTGCATGTACAGTACATGAGTGAGTTACAGTTGTGCCAGCTGGTAGTTTATTGTATAGCCTAATTTATTGAGAGAGAAATTTTGCTGATTTCATAGTTGTTTTTACTACCCACAAAAATTTTACCCTAAAAAATTTGGACTGAAAATACAGCACTTGATAGGTGACCTTGTTATCTGGGTCTCCTGTAGTTTTCTTTTAGCAACTTCTTGTGTGCCAGGGTCAATGTCACTTTCACAGCATTTTATGCTAAAGAGACCTGTTTTACCCAACCTGAATGGTTCATTATCCAAAGTAATGCCTCCAGGAGTGCTCTGCCTGATATAAACACACGAGCCTGAGGGCCGTTAGGCCCGAAGGCAAGTGCGTTTATACAGGCAGAGCACGAGTGCACGTTGTATAACTGTTGTGTACCACTCACCTAATAGGTGGGGAGAGTCGCACAAGACAGCTGTAACACTTATAAAGGCCAGGTTTCTAACATCGATTGTGGGTAACCAAGCCTGACGTTGCGATGACGTTCCCCCTGCAGTACTGCAGCCACCTGAGATATTGAAAGCTAGTACGCTACGGGTTATATCACTAACCTGAATTCGCTGTTCGACTCTCATCATGTAGTGCTCAGCATGCCAGCGTGATCACTCAATTGCCATATAGACTAAGCGCCAGACTAATCGCCATAGTGGTTCTCTCGAGCAAAAAAAAGTTGCTAAATAGACGTTTTAAGTAAACAAAACCTAACTACTAAACGATGCTAGTCTAATTCTTACTATTCACACTGGCTAAACTCGAATCAGGTGGCATGACAAAACTGGTTACCACAATCGAACGTAAAGGTTAGTATTATTTAGAACTATGATATATTTATTTTATAGAGTCATTGTCGAAGTGGGCTACAGTTTAATCTGGGCTAAGATGGCACCAGACTAGTAAGGTGTATAAGTATGTTTATATATATGTAGACTAGAGTTGTGGCCACCCGTGTTGGATTTTTCGATCGCCATTGGCTGCTTGTAAACATTATACGTATTGGTGACGTTATGGCCCACAATCGACCTTTACATGTCAGGCTATAAAAGAATTCGAGTGATCTGTGAAGTGTCTTTCCACCTATTAGGTGAGGTGTCGTAGTGGTCTTCGCCACCGGCACTTGTGCTATGCTGCACAAAACCGCAGCCAGTGCAATATACAGATATTGCACTGCGGTCGGTGCATTATAACTTATAATGCACTCGTTGTGGTCTAAAAAACCGCAACCAGTGCGTTATAAGGTATAATGCACTCGCTGCGGTCTGCAGCAGTGCAATATACAAATTATGGCACTGGCGGTGCCTTTGAACTGCCCACGCAGAGTGGTACATATGGAGATTTATGTTACAAATAATTAATATTATTAGTGTAGCCAGTCTGGCCACTAGTATGATTAGATTTGAAACTACTAATCAAATTGTAATCTTATATGGATTCTGTTAAGATGAATATACAAATGAGTTTTAACTACATAAAGAATGTGTGAAATATTATGTAATTGAAGATAATCAGTTAATCTGGAGTCTTTTATAGTGTTTTAGAACTGTAGCTTGTCCATTGTTTGCAGTGCAACTGGTGTTACAGTTAAAACATTAGAAGCATAGTGTGTGCAAAACTACATGTAATGCTGAGTGATCCAGTTCATCTTAAACATTGCTATGAAACTATCGATTTCTCATCGTCCATATTACAGTGAAAGAAGAAGGATATTCAGAAAAAATGATTTTTGTGTTGAGGAATGTTTTCATGGAATTTGGTAGCTACACATCAGAAGCAGCTGCTGCTCACAAACAGAAGCAAATATATTTATGTGTAAATTGTGAAAATTTCAATTTTAATACAAGATTTTGTCATCTAAAATTTTGGACTATCATTATTATTGCAAGAATGTATCATAATAGATTCTTTGATCAATATTTTTTATTACCTTTACATTGTGTATATGATGGGATATGGGTCATCACTGATTGTAGCAAGAGCCCATCATTACATATATTATTAACATGAACACTTGATTATACAGTAGGTTGGCTTGCAAGGGAAGACAATCATTAAATTTTACACAACAAAATGCACTACATATGAAACAGCAAAAATGTCACTGCACGTTCAAGGTACCATAAGATTTAATACAACATTGCTCTTGCTTGCAAGCAGTATAGTATGCATGATTACTTGACTCTCCTCAAATCGCTATAAAGGAACGCATTTGAAAAGTTTGTTTACAAGATACCTGTACCACAGAGTGATGGACATACTTATAAATTAGCCATTGTATATTAGTACGAACACACTTACAGTGCTCAATCATTGTTCAAATGATAAAAAATTAATGATTGGTGTATTACATGGAAAGGATCAAGTATTTAATGTCGATCGTCAATTACAGAACAATATGGCACACAGCATGATCAAACCCAGCTTACACCAATAATCCTTGAATTCCTTCTCTGCTATCTATGGTAACAAAGGAGTGGACAGCTAAAATTTCAACAAGTATTTATAATGAATAGTCTTGGATTTATAATGCTAGGAATTTGGAACACAATGAATTTGATTTGTACAGCAACAATATGGTAAATAAATTATAGGTGCTTACTTACTCAAGCATAACTCACGACTGAAACAAGCTACAAAGATGGGACTTGTTCATATGAACTGACAAATCTAACAAGGTATAGAGCTTTCCCTGTACTCCTTCATGCAGACAAAAAAAGAAGGCCATTCCAACAAAGAAATGACATTGGTAAACTTTGAATAAGCACCCATAACAGACGTGCCTTTTCATGTATTGACACAAAACATACTCTCCATTAACAGGTGGATCTGGTGGTAAATAGGTTTTATTGATTGTTTTAGTGTGTACAGAACAGTGTTGTTCCAGTTCTCAGTACTGGAACTAAAATAATTCCAGTTCCAGCCCTTTTTACTCCAGTTCCAATTGTTCATAACCATACAGTTTTTGCTAATGAGATTTTATGCTCTTTACAAGACCAGAATTTTATCTGCTGAAAAAAACACAATAAATGAATGTAGTATATAACTTCATAAAAGTTATATGTATTGCATGTGCTAAAACACTGCTTGAAGCAACTGATTAGCTACATTAGAAGAGAATGCCAAATGCAATGCTGGCTCAGTCACATGTTATGTCTGGTTCAGTGTTTGATGATTAGCTACAGGTCTTTTTCGCTGAATGGGACTCGCGTGAAATCTAACCAATGATATGGTGGCCAGATTTTTCAAATTATCTGATTGGCTGTTTTTCATATGATATCGCCAACGAAAGGAATTGTAACTGACAACTGTCTTGCAATCTACTGTAGTACTACCCTAATGCTGATGTTGATTGTATAACAATGCTGATAACTACAGCATTAGCTATATACGGTACTGTCCAAGTGTAACGTCACACTCGCTCACACATGTACAATTAAAAAACTCGCTAAAAGTGGGCGTGGCACCATTTTTTGATTGCAAGTTTTCATTCCTAAAATCAACGGATGAAGACTCACGATCGAAACCAGTGCCACACCCCTTTTTAGTGACTTTAAATCATGTGTAATTGCATGCATGCGAGCGAGTGCTACGTTACACTTGGGCGGTACCGTACATGAAACAATTAAACCTTGCAAGACTAGCATATATAACTTAATTGTGAGTGTCCATAATACATTATGGGCTTTTGGTAATACTTAAGTTACAATAAGTGTTTTCCTAGTAATTAAAGAATAATTCTAAATGTCATGATCCCTGAACTGGAACTAGAACTGTAATTATAACGATTATGGTTTCAAAACTGGAGTAATAACTAGCTGATACTGGAACAACACTAGTACCGAAACAATTAACACATATACAAACTTTTATGCACATAGTATGCGTATTTTATTCCAGCTTACTTCAATAGCAAAATAGAGTTTTGCAAAAAGGGTCGGTTTTTGCTCAGCATTAAATTTAATCAAGTGCCTATGGTGCCATCTGTTATCAACTCTTATTAGGCTTCCCATCATCTTATGCACCATATCAAATAATTTACACCTTCCTTAATAATTGATTGCCAATTTGCAATTATGAAATGCTGGTGGAGAATCCTTTCAACATCTCAGGATGAAATTTCATCTGCTTGCTTACTAGATTACTGTGTGCACCAGAGACTGAAAAATTCATGCAATGTACTGCAAGGAGGTGTCATGTTGGTATGCGCTGCAGGTGGATCTGTGACCGCAGTCAAAGTTTTGACTCACCGAAATTTTGTGACTAAGAGCCTTTTCCAACCTTTGACCGGTGACTTAGCGACGATATTTCAGTACTTTTTGATTGTGGGCTGGAAATTTTAACCCTTGACGATTGACTTGGCACTAATTTGGCATATTAAAACATGCTATTGGGATTTGTAACGTCAAAATGGAAATGGCAAAATCAAATTTACAGCCAGTAAGCATTTTATCAGCAATATTGTACATTACCAGCATCCTTTGTTTGTTTTCTGCCCTTGAAAAGTCTCAGATGAATGGATCACTTTTTCAATTTCTCCAATACAAACTCCATACATTTTGTATTTTCAATAATTGCAAGCACTAGACATGATCAAATATCATAAAACTTGATATCATTCAACTCCTTATGAATTGCTCTATTCGATTCCGCCTGAACAAAATTTGTATAGTAACGGCGTGATGCCGTTATTTATTTAGAACGCGAAATTCGTGATTTGCTCTCCAATGGGTTTTGTATTACGTAAGTTGCTACTTAACATCGTTTGTTGTAAATTTGCAACCTGTAAACACTTTAGCTTCAATTTAATTTTGGCATCATCGGATAGAGGAGCATTATGCGTGTAATGGCAACCAAACAATTTTGATACCGCCTTCAGAACCAGAGTTATGATGAATAATGTAACTTAAAACTAACTTACCTCCATAGGCTGCTGTGCATTGATTATACGCATAATATTTTATGGAAAATTGTAATGTATGAGTTTTGATATATATGGTTGCCTTGACCTTTGACTTAGATCGTGGTCGCAGATCTACCTACAGTTGAGTCCCTGTATGCCACCCCCTCTACGTGCGTAGTTACATAGCTACGTATACGAGTAGTCTCGGCTTGACACAAGTCAGTTCAGTTAGGTTGCGGAGTGACTCCTTCCCCCGGCGAAAAAAATCCTTGTGGCCGTTTTATGTACGTCACATGTACAGTCAAAATTGATTACACACATACATGCAGCTTTAGCTAAAGCATTCCAGCTTACCGGCTTAGTTGGAAGTGGTAGGTTCACTGAGTGAAATTCGAGCAACTATACCGGCTCTGTATACTCAGACAACTCAAAATCGCAACAGACTCACTGGTGACAAGTAAACATCACTCGTGACTCTTAAACTCGGCGAGGAAGCTGTTTGCTAATAAACCTTTATAAGATCAGCCGGCTTTCTCTGTAGACTCAATATTGTAGCCGGGGAGTGTCTTTCCGGGGAGTGTCTTTCCGGAGAGTGTCTTTCCGGAGAGTGTCTTTCCGTGTAACGTGCGTTTCCTTGCACGTACGGTAAAAAAATAATTTTGGAAAAAAATTAAATCAAGGCCGGGATTGTTTTTTAAAGAGGGCGTGCAATTAATTGTGAGTCCATTCTGGACAGTGTCTCTTCTGATGACTTTCTTGGTGCTGAGGTTGAAATCCATGCTGAGAAATCTCCAGCACTGTACCTTGAAATCTATAAGTTTGATCAAACACTGAGTCATAATGAGAAGGGATGCCTAATCTAATTCAACATGACTTTGGGACATTCTTGTTTTAAGGTGGCGCTGAAGTAATTATGTGAAGCTATATAGCTACTGCGGTCCCTTGCAGATTCATGGTGTCTATAATGCCACTGAATTACACAGACATTAATTGTAGACAGTGATAGATGATCATGATGGTAAGAGGATAGCTAGCTATCATTAAAAGGAAGGAATACATGTACAGTATAGCTAATAGCACCCACTGGAGACTTGCTACATAGTTCTCATGCCTGGTAAGTCTGCATGGTAGCTTGATGGTAGTCTATAGCTGATTTACAAATTCAGATATTCCTGAAGCCAAAGAATGTATCATGTCAATACCAACATTTTAAGTTTACAGCAGTAGCCAGCTGTGGGCATGCAGGTTTCTTACATAAAATTATACTACATGTACACCAATCTCATGACCACACTGAGGCTCTCACATATACCACCTTTTATCCCTTTCTTTTGTGTGTGTGTGTGGGTGGATAGCATAATTATAATTAACACTGTTGTTCTAGCAGTTCACAGATTCTGCATGAGAATTACATTGTATGGCTTCTGACTTGAAGAACTGCTGATTATTTTGCACACCCATGTGCACACAAAAGGAACTCTGGATACTCAAGACTATTATAATTCTTAACAGAATTGTGTTGTAATCATGATTATAGTGATAGGATAATCTGATCAATAGATACATCAAAGGATGCATGATGCTATGATCATATACTCATGGCAGCTAACTGCATTACTAGGTAAGTTATATATTTGAGTACAGTGCCATGCACTCACCTACAGGTTCTGCTATCCCTCGCAGCTAGCTCAGTCCTCACAGCCAAATAGTTTAACTTAGCTTTGTACTTAAAGCCACCACACTCAGTTAAACATAAAGTCATGACCAATAAACTACTGACTAAAGTGACCATGCATGCCACCATAATACACATACACACTTGTGTACAGCGCTAGCCAGTTTAATTGGGTGTGGCAACTTCCACAGCAACACAAGAAATTGGATTTGTTACATGCATGTTGGTATAGACTATTATGATGTAACTGCTGGTTGCAGCTGATGTGTGAGCTTTTAATATAATGTGTGTTTGTTTTTACATCTACACAGTGGTGTGGTTAGAACCCTGCCTTGATAATGGCAAGGTTCCAAATTTTGGTGATGTCTTGGTGGTGATCACTTGTGCCAGCTATCGCATTCCGAAAATACATATATAGCTACCAATAGTACAAAGGTGTACAATGTTAATACAAAAGTACATGCATGGCATGTGTACACAGCTCTGAATACAATATGATAACTGAATGTATGTCAGTAGCACAAAGATTTACACTAGCCTGAATATGATAATACTATCAAAAGCACTAACATAGATCTTTGAATAGCTGCAGTATAAAGTTGAATAGCTATATAGCTGTACAAAGCTCAGAGTTCTCACCAGCAAAACAAAGTAAGGTAGTAAACTGTTAATTTGCTACCAACATGAAAGTAATTTTCTTAATTTACACATTCCTTTTACCACAACAAAGTAATTTAAGCATAATTTTAGTATAATGTTAAGTGTGCACAATAGTGGGGTTCCACTGCAGTTGTAACTACAGGTTGTAGACGTGTGCTCCAGTGATCTGCAATCAATCCAGTCATTATGGAAAATACAGATATGTAGCTATAGTTAGCAAAGCCACAGGGAAGCCATAATGTTCCATTGCGAATTGATAACATGGCTGTCAGTGAAAATAAAGTTCATGTATGTACCGCGGTATGCCAATAGGCACCAGTTGGGCTGAAACAATGTCTAGCAGTGAAAGTCAACCTTGTAGCGTTAGCCATTGTCAAGTTACGCTGGCATCGGTCAGTAAGTACTGAGTCAGCAGAAAATTCCACTAAATAATATTTTTCTAAAATTTCATAACAACTTAATTAAAGTGTTATTTTACACTTTTGGGCTTAGTCATACCTTACCAACACTACCAAGGCACTGTGAGGCTGTATGGTTTCTGGTCAATATATTTTGTGAAACCTTCGTGATCCCAAAAGTACAGTTCATGATCCCAAATGTACAGCACTACTATACTGTATGTTAATCATGACTGTATATACATATGTAAACATGAAACAGAGGATATATGCAAAATAAGGCATTAGCTGCATATTCAATAAATGTCACCAGTAAACTTAACCAGTCAGCTTGTACAAAGTTTGTATGAATAAATTAAATACATGTAAAATATACAGTGGTTGGAAAAAATAAATAATTCTATTTAATTACATGTTTGTCTATTGTAGGAGTATGTCACAAGTGGTTTCATTTTAATTGCGCTACTTCTTTCTTCCTGCAAAGTACACACATTGCACACATAACTACTGTAGATTAAACATGAATATATTGCTGTACACTCTATGATTTTAAGATCACGATAGCTATATCTAAAATTTTAAAGATACAAAGTCTCAATTGTTATATTTAACACAAGTTAAGATGTCATTGAAAATTATTTACAGTAAAAACAAAACATAATTATATTAATAACATAATTATATTAATGACATAATTCAATTTAGAATAAAGATAAGCAATTGCCATGGTCTAATATAATTTGTCTACACATCACCTTGTTGTGTACGGTATGCAGCAATATACGTACGTGTGTACCATTAGTATGTGCTATAGCCTTACTTGGCTTTTGTAACTCCAAATAATAGTCTAAAAGACAAAATGGAGTATAATATGTTGCATTTGATAGATACAAAATTATGCATTACAAGTACACACCATACCATAGCAGTGTATCAAATGGTCGCTGTAGTACTGAAGGTGATGATGACATGTTTATTCAAACAAAGACAAGTCAGATGCATGTGATTAAAATTCTTATTCAATACTGCTATAATGCATGTATGGTCATCACCATTGACCTTGCATCCTTTGTAACACAGCTCATGTTAAGGCTGTTATAAGGCACATTGTTATGTAAATTACAGTGAGTACAATGTGTGTATTGCATAGCAGTTGTGTTTAAAAGGTATACTAACCTGAATTAGTAACAGGAGAATTTTTATATCTTTGAGTGTCCATATAATAAATGCCAACTGGAACGGTTTTAGCTTGTACTGGTTCTGTAAACACATAATTGCTTTTAAAACTGTTACAGTAATGGGAGATGGAAGTAAGTTAGCAGGTATGCATGTATACATGCACACTGTATTATAGAGATAATTTCTCTCTACTTATAAAATAATTATACGTAGTAGTGGAATATAATAATGATTTTTGGCAGCAGTTTCAGTGAAATTTATTCATTTGTAAATAATAGATATTCTATTGCAAATTTGCAAGCAAAATGTAAGTAGAAAGGATAGCGTAACTCATCGATTATCGACCACCGCCTATTATTGACCAGTAGACTACATAAATTATCGACCAGTAGTATCCAAATAATTATGCAATGTTACAAACATGCAAGTTAAGACTGTTGAACCTGTTCTCCCTGGCCTTAGGACTATCCAGCACTCTTGCAATGTCATAAAGACAAGAAGTCAAACATGGAAAGGCACAAAGCATAGTGGCATTGAACTGGCACAACAAGCTAATGAATTGCCTGGCAGTACTGAAAGGTGATGAGCTTTGCAATGAACGTGGTTTTATTGAATGAGATGGGGTGAATGAAGCAGAAGGACAACATGGTGTTCCATCTACAGTACTACGTAAATACAGAATTCTGGATGGCTGAACCACAGACAAAACCTGAATGGACCTCGTTCACGATAAAACTAGCTACCTGATACCTGAGGGAGATAAATCTCGAGATTAATAAATTGACAAGATTGGGACTGAGAAAACAAGTAGTTAGAGAAGTATAACAATTTATGGAAATTAAGAAAATTCAAAATAGGGATAACAAATGATCTTGTGAGAAGTTTAGGAGTGCTTTTTGTCTGAATGTCTAGTGAGCTACAGTTATTGTAGCTATCAGCTAAATTTCTGAACAAAGACCCAAAATGGTAGATATTTGAAAGCAGCTACATTTGACAATGGTATATTGTAATTTCTTTGGCTGTGATGACACCATCAGTCTTCAGTTTTAGGGGCTGTGGTTGCACAGTTCTCTTTTGGGTCAACCTTGATGGTACGTAATACAATTTTTATCCTCTTCTGCTCCTATATGGATTTGGAATGTCAGATCTTGCAGCATGTAATTGTGTTGCTGTAGTTAGGGATGTTGTGACTACTGGTGTTGTCATGTTCTCTATGTACTCCAGTATGACATAAGTACTTGGGGTGTAAACAAATAAATTAATTAGTCAGGGTGTTGCGTGTTGCTATAATCATTCTGCATATGTGACCGGATTTCACAAAACCAGGCTTCCACACACACAAAATCAAACTTACGATTTTACCAGAAATGGATTGCTGGTCTAATACACTATCATATTTTACACTGTACTTCCTTCAGCACTGAAAAGTCTGGTTTCTGTAGCAGCTTTCTTCCGACCCTGTCAAAGCCACGAGTGTGAGATTGGCACCATTAAATGGCCATGGCTTTGTGATAATGGTGTGTAGTGAGCTGGGACTTCACAGAGAGCTCGCCAATAGTGTTCTCAGTCAATTTGGAGTAATTTGAGGGCCATGGAGAGCCCAAACTTGGCCTCTGGATTCCATGCAATCGTCTTCTTACTCCATTTTATACCCGTATATTAAGACCACCGTCCACCCCCACCCTCCCACCCTATTACTACCATCTGTGATATTATTACCCGCTCGAAAAAAGCTGCTCAAAACAGGGTATCAGAAATGTATACACCCACTCAGTGATAGCTAGTGAACAGATGAACAATTGGTGCAAATTTTGTTTGCACAGCTGTAGGCACTGGGAAGTTATTACACAATGATTCCTTAAAATCGCCATATCTCCTAACAAAGCTTTGTGCGTCGAAGCCTTGTTTTGTCAAATTCAGTCACATATATACATCAGAAATATTTCATATATGTGACTGGGCCTGCGAAAATAGGGCATGTGGGCACATGAGTTTTGCCTACTTTTTCACACTTTCATCACTCATAACTTTTTGTACCGTTATGCTATGGCAATGCTATTTTCAGCACTTAGTAAGGATTTAATTAGCATCATGATGCAAGTTACACAATGCAAATATTCTTTTCCAGCACTGAGATATGACCTGTAATTTGACAGGATGTAGCTTGTGCCCACATGCCCTGTTTTCTCAGGCCCAGTCACATGTTTTTAGCGGTAAATTTAGAAGATGAATAAGAGAAGAGGAACAAGGTAAAGAGAAAAAAGGAGAGATGACAAGAGAAAGAATGCAAAGTAAAAAAGAGGGAAGTACGTAAAGCAGAAAGAAAGGAAGCTTCAAAAATCTGTAAAATAAGCTGAAGACACCAGTGGTACCTGAACCATATTTGACTCAGAAATGGTGAAGATGATGATACTGATAGCAGATATCCAGTGATTATCAAGGTGCAACATGGATCCGGACTGTAACTACCTCATCTATCACACTGGAAACTTGATGAGGGAATAGGTGGACTGTATGCACTAATGAGAACAAGTTAATGAACAACTAGCTAGTGTTCACAAGTTGATTATGGCCTACATGTACATGTGTGAAGTATTATGTGAATGCATGTAAAAATTATTTAACTAAATGTGTACATATCTCTTGAACAGAATGTTCAATTTGATTCATTTTTTAGGTGTAGACCCTTGTCATGTTAGTGGTTAAGCTGTTTGCATAGTTGTATTACTTGCACAAATTCATAGCAAGTTATGCTCCATTTCTTGGAATTGGTCGATAATAGGTGATTGAATTTTACAGGTAAGTCTATAATAGGTAGAGACAGTTGATAATTGATAGATGCACATCATTCATTATAATCACTATACCACTATTCTTGTATACTTTTGATTGTGGGATAGATTTTAGTAGTGTGTGTTGGGAGAAAATGGATGCAGCTCCATTGAAAATTTTGCTGTTCTACAATGTTGGATGTTAAGTAATGTGATAAAGCTTAGGCGGTCGATAATTGGTGAGTTAAGCTAATTTACTAAATCACAGTGATGAAACATGAAATACTGTATTAGAGAGCATCCATTCAAAAGAATAACAATTCTTAAATTTGTATAAGGTTTCGTATTATGATGGTACAGTGGAACCTCTTACAAACTCTGACACAATAGAAAAATCCTCACAATAAGGACAAAGGTTTGGTCCCAACAAGTCTGGCTCCAAACATTTTTACCTCTGAAAGAGGAAAACGCCTGAGTAAGAGACAGCAAATAATTATAAGTCTAAAATTTTGGACATAAAAGTATCCACCATAGAAAAGTTCCACTATAAAGATGTGCCATAAACATATTAAATACTGTGGATAAAATTTTAGTGGTTTGTGAAAAAAATTGTAAATGTATTAAATTTTGTGGGTAAACCTTTCTGTGCTTGGCTACATCTCAACGAGTAGAAATTCATGGGTCTTACCTCAATGCTACAGCTAGCATTGCAATTGTCAGACTAAAGCACATAAGATGGACTTTGCATAAATATAAGGTACAACGAGGAGTGAGGATACACACTACAAAAAAAATTAGAATATTTACTTAAGCTACACATGGTCCCACACGATCTTGTGGGGGATTAGGGTTGACTCACCACAGAAGAATATTGCTGGGATCAGAAATTAGAAACAGCTAAGTTGCAGATACTTGAAAAAAAGCCATTGTGTGGTCTACAGGTACTTTCGTCACATAGCTAAATGGAATAAATGTGTACTTTAATAGGATTTTAAGGAAGGTGCGTTGATGACTACTGCTGTCACCTCCAAGGTACCAGGATATGTAGTTGCCTTTGTAATGTAAAGTGAAAAGTACCACCACTTGCTGTTTCTTTTACACTTAGCATCACAAGATACAATATGCACGCATTGTACACTATCAACTATCAAACTGTAGGGGGCTCATAGTACTAGTTTACAATTAAAATTGATTAACATTACAGACACCCACACATGTACATACATACACCTGTACATACCCATCAATAACATCGATTCAATCTTGTTAGCTAATTCAAACATTTCAATGCCTAGAACTCTCAAGGCTTTAATCAACTGATTCCAAGTTGCTTCACTACATTTCTTAAGCCACAGCTGAAACATCTTGGAACAGCACTTCTCAGCATCCTTGGGGTGGTTTTCTTGTAAATTATTTAGTTCATTAGCACTGTCATTTATCAGCTCTACTCCTAGATCAAACCAATTCTTTGAAATTTCCTTTTTGAACCGGTGTAGAAGTCTGAGAGTGGGGCAGTCACTACCTGTCAAATGTTGAAAATGATAATGTAGTGTACCTCTGTTTATCTGTACCATTTTAATAAATCGATTAATTGAGGATAGGTGTATGTTCTATTAGAATTATGAAAGATAGCATTAATACTGTATCATGAAGGTTTGGACTGGCCAAAAATATCCCCTAAAGCCAGTCTCACAATACCTTCATGGTGTCTTGGCAGTATTGGTTAGGTACAACAAAGTCCAAAAGTGCTTTAAAGCAGTATGGCCCGAAATACTTCCAAAAAGTTGCTACAAATTCTTTTTATATATTTTTTTGTTTAATGGAATTTTGTACTGACTGCATGACTGATACCTTCAGATAAGTGTAACTCAAGGCTACAAGCTTGATTTTTCCACTATTCAGCATTGCTTCAACCTGACAGGTGTCTTCTGGAATACCGCAGTACATACAATACACGCACCATGGACTTATCTTTGTCCTCTTTTGTGTCCCATTTATTTTTGCCGACAGTTGATTTGCAGTCTCTTGATGGCTTCCCTACATTTGTAAATGGGTATTTTCCATGGTGACTGGATTGATTGCCAGTGTTGGGAGTAACGCGTTACTTATGTAACGTGTTACGTAATATTATTACTTTTGTGGTAACAAAGTAATATAATGAAATACGCTATAAAAACAGGTAATATAACGCAAGCTACTTTACTTACAAATGTAACGCGTTACCTAAGTAATATAGTTACTGTAACGAGTCTAATATTACGTAATATTATTACTACAAGTAACGAAGTTACTAATCTCGTTAGTTATCCCTGAGTAACGCCTAGCCACAACAAAGTAGCGAAGCCTACTGAATGAAGCTTATTCACCAGCTTCTTACTTATAACCAAAATTTGCATATTGTCCAACAACGCAATCATGTCACGTGATAAGGTGGTAGTTTCACACGTAACAGCTTAAGGCTGTGGACACAAAGTAATATAATATGTAATATTATTACAATTACTTTATTTTATGGGTAATATGTAACTGTAACTAAATAGTTCAGTTGCAAGTAATATGTAATATGTAACTAGTTACTTTTACAAAGTAACTTGCCCAACACTGTTGATTGCAGAGGTGCTTCTCCTACTGTTCTTCATTTGTAGACCTGTGTAACAGGCTGAACATAGCTGAAAGCGAAGCATAATGGATACTTCACTTTCTAGCTAGTAATTCATTGTTGGGGCACACGCTCAGTTGAAAACATTACCTCTGGCACCATCCTTTCTTTTGATGTGGTAAGCATGGGTTCACCAGTCATAATAATGTTACAAAAAAGTAAACAAACAAGTATATAAGGAAAAATTAAGAAACTTAAATTTGATTAGGGATCATACATGTTAAAATGATCCACATGCAAGTCAAAGTCGCTAACATCACAGAATCATACTATACGTATACAGGCTTACTAGCTACCTTAACTACAAAGCAACCTTAATTAATAACTTAGTTCAACAAGTCTATGCCATCTTCTGGGCATAAGCCATAATGCCTCAGGATCATTTTGGCATTATATCGCCAGAGAGTAACTGACAAGCGCTGAAGCAATTGTTTCCTTGCTAACTGTCTGGGAATACCACTTTTAACAGTGGTACGGTCGGCAATCGTGGATAAGGTTGATAAAGCAAAGGGTGTTGTTATTGTTATTATCTACTTTACCAGTTAGGCACTGGAGTGTGTACACAGAAGGCAGAGCCTGTTCGAGGTGTTTACCCATAGCCTAGGAGCCTAAGCGAAAATCTTTGAGCTAAATATCCTAAAGTGAAATGGGACAAATACCTAGAAGGGGTGAAAAAAAGCCAACCCCATCGTGTCCAAACACCGAACGACTCGACTATACAGGCTTACTTGATATCTGCATACCGACGTTACGTGAGACGACAGGAAAACACTTAAGGGTGTTTGTTAAAAAAATCAGTTGGTAGTTAATGAGAGTCAATTTTTCATTAGGAACCCTATCTAGAATCTATAGATGTTTATATGCTATCGAGACTCACAAGTACAAACAGCTTACAAGTCTCGTTACGAAAGATACAGCCAAGACAGCAGCACTGGGGCACATCCTCAAGCTTAAGCGCATCAATTTCAGAGATAATAAATCTTTAATTCGAACTAGTGCCCACTAGTGGCACTTAAAATCAGTCATCGTGCTGTCATACCTAACGTGTGCTAATTAGACTGCATCATCACAAGATTAAACAATCAGTAAGCATTTCTCTGTGATGTGTGGAGTGTGTATATGGTACTGTGTGTTGTTCTCATAGATAATGACTCGTAAGGTATATGTGGGTATTATGAGTCACTTAAGTTAAAAGCTTTCCTATCACCTAATAATGTGACCCCAATTTTTCATACTACTTGTAGGCAAAGGTGTAACCATAAACTACACTATCCTAAAATTTCAAAAATTATCCTACCATGTGGTTGGCTATATGATCTTTTCTCTAAAGTACTGTATGTGCTCCTTTTACGAGTCATATGGGGGTATCATGGGTCACAATATTCATTACTTCATATGTTAATTATTTTCTATCCAGTTATGGTAAGTGTAGTGGAAATATTTACAGGCACTCTAATGGCATTCAAAACACCATAGTTGACTTGGTTTTTGCACTTTATACCTTCATACTCCTTATTACATGGTGAGAGGTACGTGTAGCTAATCTGGACCAGTATTCCTGCTTAATGAACTAAGTTATCTCTTAATTGGATTTGCGGTTAGCTTCTGATCACTGTCTATGTTGATCTGAAGTAGTATCATCCATTTCTTCCTAAATCTGCAGGATTTAACACTCTGAGCATATTTTAAGCTATGTGACCCTTAATACAACCTGACCGAAAATACCAGCATATACCTTATATTGTGTAAAAGAGGGCGCGAACCCTATTATTAGGCCAGGCAAACTTCATTAATTGTTTTTCATCCCCACCCGCATCACTTTTCACCCTACCGCCTCTAATTTCATTATTGCTGTTAGTTATCAATGACGTGCACACATTTTTTAATGCTGAGAAGGCTAGCTATCAGTTTACAGCACAGTAAACGTCTCTTGCACCTAAGAAAGGGTGGTAAAACGTAAGTATTAGCTTTTAGAAGGCTCTAGTTAACCTTTATAGCAACAGATAGCCTGGTTTGGAACATTTCTTTAATAATGAAAAATGACATCCCGCCTGCATGCAAATCCAAAATTTTGTGGATGATAAACAAGTAATCAAGTTTGCCTGGCCTAATTTATGACTAATGTTAGCCTCGCATGGCTAGTCTAGTCTCGTCCTCGCAGACCCATTCTCCGGGGTGGTGCTTATCGATTAGAGATTATAAATGCCCCCCTGAAAGGTGGCTAGTCCGCTTTTTCCATGTATTGGGTAGAGAACCTAGCAATATGTTCTAGTAACTTGTGTGTTGACCTAGCAACCTGCATGTGTGTATGTGTGGACCAAGCAAGTGTGTCCTTTGGTGCCCCCAGACCACAAAGGTCTGGTGACACACAATACAAAATGGCAATGCAAAACCTTACAACATAATTTGACATCACGCAATATGTACACACACATGAATTGTCCCCCTTGGCAATAAAGGTTAACGTTACAAAGGAGGCTTTTGTTCTGCTTTTAACTCCTGCTATATCATCAACAACATGCAGGTTTCCTTAGCGCTTTTTGCCATGGCCCAGATGGTCACACTGACTCACTATTATGAACATACATAAAGCGTAAAAGCAACAACTGACGTCAGAGACGTTCTGAAATCTGATTGGCAACCGATGAATTCCTTGGTCTATAGATGCACCCAATTAGGTGTTTGTTGGCTGAGGTACCATAAATTCCACTGGATCATACTATCATTTGCCCTTAACTGCTAACAGTATAAAACTCTTGTACAAAGGCTTTTTGTAAATGCGTAAAAATTAAGGTATTGGTCCAAACCCACTACGTGTGATATAGAGCATATTGACTTTGTGTCCTTAAAACTGTGTTTGTAATGATTTGTAGCACTTAGTGGCCAGTATGACTTTGAGGTTGCTGTGAAAGAGAAATTTGCAATTGGTAAGTGTCTGCACTGCATACACTATAGATTTGTGTGAGGACACCATTAACGCTCTATAACAAGGAGAACGTATCTGCACTATACAATAACACCATGTTGACCCTTAAGAATTAGTAGTACACATTAGAGAGGAGGCCAGTAATTTCCCCAATTAGGACAAAGATTTTAATCCCAGCATATCTTATCCCACACTGCATTTCCCGTATTTCATACCCTGTACTTATTACTGTGTTCCATGTCACAGCAGTCAGAAGAAAACATCAGGGAGAGCTCGACATTACGTTATGAAGAGGAGGAACTTGATGAGGATGTGCAGGCTGAGGGTAATATACTAGAATATCCTGGCCTGATGTACTCTAATTGTTTGATGCTGCAGCTGATTCCATAGACAGTGCATTCACTACCAGCTATAACACTTCAATTGTGATGTCTCGATTGAGGAAAGAGGTGTGGTCCGTTGTTATAGTGATCACTATAATACTGTACCATACATAAACTGGGTCATAGGAATTATGAAAACTTATCCTGTAGTAAAAGTTTCCATTGTGTTATGTTTAGGCTAAAGTACACAGCAGTACAATATAGTCAACATAATATTATTTTATTGCTGAATTTATGTGATGTAACCTTTTGCAGTTTCCAGCAAGTGCTGGCACAGCATGTCGTTGGCAATTCAGCAAGACGAGTCATATAGCAGTCCACAGCATGTCGCTGGCAATTCAGCAAGATGAGTATTGTGGATTGCTACTTAGGTCCTAATGGTGAGTGTGTGCAGAGCTTATGATAACGTCCGGACACCGGACAAAATCCGGTCAAATTGCATAGATGTCTGACCATAATGCAATTTGTCCGGACACAGTGTCCCATCAAAGCATAAAGAAGGAGCCTAAGGGCTGAGCTGGCATGCTATCAACAATAACATTCACTTGGTTGCCAGGAGATAGTATACATTCTTACAACCCAAGGGAGTGACCATAAATGTACCATTGCCAACCCTCTGGTGTACTTTAACCACATAACAGCTGCAGTAAGGCATGTGATGTCTTACCACTATAATGTTTATTTGCTATGCTACAGTAGACATGTTGGGTATTCATCTCATGTCCAGTCAATTTTGGCAATTGTCCGGCCGATTTTGGTTTGTCAGGACATTGTGGCAGGACAACAGAGAATTCTTATCATAAGCTCTGTGTGTGGGTGTTGTATTAATTGTTATTCTAATATTAGCCTGGTCCACAGGGGAGGAAAGACAACATTTAATATCTCTGCTCACTGGATCACTGGTGGAACTGCTCGTATTGCTGGCTATGATCTAGCTACTGAGGGGTGAGTCAAGTGCTAAGGGTACTTCCCCTACAGGTATTGTCTGGTGATCCAGTCACCAGCTGGTCTGAACTAGTCAAATACTAGACTAGTGTAGTAGCCACTCTGTGTCAATATTCTCACTCCCTGCTATAGTGGGTCCCTAGTGGCGGGGAAGCGTAGTAGCCACTCAGTGTTGATATTCTCACTCCCTGCTATACTGGGATCTTGTAGTAGCCACTCATTGTCGATATTCTCACTCCCTGCTGTACTGGCCGTGCCACTCGGTGATCATTGCTTGACTGCACATTGACAATCACTCAGATTTTGGCTGGGAAAAACAGTAGTTGCCTATATTGCCAGTGCGTAACCATAAACCCAGTTTCACTTAGGGCTGGGATGAAGCTTTGAATACTTTGTGGGTTCGAAGGTTAAGTAAACTTCGATTTATCCTTTGAAGCTTCATAGTGCACTCATAGTCTAAGAAAGAATTACAAATAAACATCGTTGCCTTTATTGCAGCTGCTTATTGATGTTGCACGATCACTGTCTGTCTCTTTGTGAGTGCCACACCCACTTTTGAACCATTGCACTTTAGCTTGCTACCATAGATATAGTGTTAAAACACCTTATAAAATGAAAGATATTGCAGGAAAACGTCCTTTTATCCATTATCTATGCATGATTGCAGTATAGCGGACACACCCTTTTGCAATCGATTGATCGCGAGATTGATTGCATCTTTCAGCGTACTGCTGCTATGCAAGAGTGCCTGTAACTTGAAGGCTAACACCGAAGCTTCGAATCTTCAAATATTTTATTGGCAAATGTTCGAAGGTAAATTTCAATATTCGTCCCAGCTTCATAAGGTTTGCAGAGCTGGTGTAATCCTTTGTTCTTATCTTGGGGTTGTTTGGGGTTCACACACACACATACACACACGCACACACACACGCACACACACACCCCATTATTACATGGGGGTGATGTTAAATGGTACATCACTGCTACATCGTATTATATCTGTGCAGAAGTCAAGAGGCATGATGAGTGATGACTCTATTCATGCGAGTGTCAACATATCACAACTCCATGACCCTATATAATGGCAGTGGTCACACTTGACTCCAACTCCACGAGTCCTGATTCTTAGCTACCAACATGATACAAGTTGTGCCCCCTGTGTTCTAGGTACAGGAAATTATTTCTGTAGTCAATGTTACTTTTTATTTTAGTGAGCACTAGTGTTGCTAATGGCAACACAATGCAAGGTGTGCCTCCTGTGTTCCAGGTATATAAAGTTGTTTACTATTAAGTAGTTATTTATAGTGCCAGTGGTCACAGTGATGCTGTATTGTACTGTGCCAGGGACTGTATTGTACTGTGCCAGGGGACGGTATTGTACTGTACCAGGGGACCGTATTGTGCAGTGCCAGGGGACCGTATTGTACTGTGCCAGGGGACCGTATTGTACTGTACCAGGGGACCGTATTGTACTGTTCCAGGGGACCGTATTGTGCAGTGCCAGGGGACCGTATTGTACTGTGCCAGGGGACCGTATTGTACTGTGCCAGGGGACCGTATTGTACTGTGCCAGGGGACCGTATTGTACTGTGCCAGGGGCTGTATTGTGCTGTGACGGGGACCATATTGTACTGTGCCAGGGGACTATATTGTACTGTGCCAGGGGACCATATTGTGCTGTACCAGGGGACCGTATTGTTCTGTGCCAGGAGACTGTATTGTGCTGTGCCAGGGGACTGTATTGTACTGTGCCAGAGGACTGTATTGTACTGTGCCAGGGGACCGTATTGTACTGTGCCAGGGGACCGTATTGTACTGTGCCAGGTGACAGTATTGTACTGTGCCAGGGGACCATATTGTGCTGTACCAGGGGACCGTATTGTTCTGTGCCAGGAGACTGTATTGTGCTGTGCCAGGGGACTGTATTGTACTGTGCCAGGGGACCGTATTGTACTGTGCCAGGGGACCGTATTGTACTGTGCCAGGGGACCGTATTGTACTGTGCCAGGGGACCATATTGTGCTGTACCAGGGGACTGTATTGTACTGTGCCAGAGGACTGTATTGTACTGCACCAGGGGACCGTATTGTACTGTGCCAGGGGACCGTATTGTACTGTGCCAGGGGACCGTATTGTACTGTGCCAGGTGACAGTATTGTACTGTGCCAGGGGACCATATTGTGCTGTACCAGGGGACCGTATTGTTCTGTGCCAGGAGACTGTATTGTGCTGTGCCAGGGGACTGTATTGTACTGTGCCAGAGGACTGTATTGTACTGTACCTGGGGGTTCTATTGTACTGTACCAGGGGGCTCTATTGAGCTGTGATGGGGACTGTATTGTACTGTGCCAGGGGACTGTATTGTACTGTGCCAGGTGACAGTATTGTACTGTGCCAGGGGACCGTATTGTACTGTGCCAGGGGACCGTATTGTACTGTGCCAGGGGACCGTATTGTACTGTGCCAGGGGACCGTATTGTGCTGTGCCAGGGGACTGTATTGTACTGTGCCAGAGGACTGTATTGTACTGCACCAGGGGACTGTATTGTACTGTACCTGGGGGTTCTATTGTACTGTACCAGGGGGCTCTATTGAGCTGTGATGGGGACTGTATTGTACTGTGCCAGGGGACTGTATTGTACTGTGCCAAGGGACTGTATTGTACTGTGCCAAGGGACTGTATTGTACTGTGCCAGGGGACTGTATTGTACTGTGCCAGGGGACTGTATTGTACTGTGCCAAGGGACTGTATTGTACTGTGCCAGGGGACTGTATTGTACTGTGCCAAGGGACTGTATTGTACTGTGCCAGGGGACCATATTGTACTGTGCCAAGGGACTGTATTGTACTGTGCCAGGGGACTGTATTGTACTGTGCCAGGGGACCGTATTGTACTGTGCCAAGGGACTGTATTGTACTGTGCCAGGGGACTGTATTGTACTGTGCCAGGGGACTGTATTGTACTGTGCCAGGGGACTGTATTGTACTGTGCCAGGGGACCATATTGTACTGTGCCAAGGGACTGTATTGTACTGTGCCAGGGGACCATATTGTACTGTGCCAAGGGACTGTATTGTACTGTGCCAAGGGGACCATATTGTACTGTGCCAAGGGACTGTATTGTACTGTGCCAAGGGACTGTATTGTACTGTGCCAGGGGACCATATTGTACTGTGCCAAGGGACTGTATTGTACTGTGCCAGGGGACCGTATTGTACTGTGCCAAGGGACTGTATTGTACTGTGCCAGGGGACTGTATTGTACTGTGCCAAGGGACTGTATTGTACTGTGCCAGGGGACTGTATTGTACTGTGCCAGGGGACCATATTGTACTGTGCCAAGGGACTGTATTGTACTGTGCCAGGGGACCGTATTGTACTGTGCCAAGGGACTGTATTGTACTGTGCCAGGGGACGGTATTGTACTGTGCCAGGGGACTGTATTGTACTGTGCCAGGGGACCGTATTGTACTGTGCCAGGGGCTGTATTGTACTGTGCCAGGGGACCGTATTGTACTGTGCCAAGGGACTGTATTGTTCTGTGCCAGGAGACTGTATTGTACTGTGCCAGGGGACCGTATTGTACTGTGCCAGGGGCTGTATTGTACTGTGCCAGGGGACTGTATTGTACTGTGCCAGGGGCTGTATTGTACTGTGCCAGGGGACCGTATTGTACTGTGCCAAGGGACTGTATTGTTCTGTGCCAGGAGACTGTATTGTACTGTGCCAGGGGACCGTATTGTACTGTGCCAGGGGACTGTATTGTACTGTGCCAGGGGACTGTATTGTTCTGTGCCAGGAGACTGTATTGTACTGTGCCAGGGGACCGTATTGTACTGTGCCAGGGGCTGTATTGTACTGTGCCAGGGGACCGTATTGTACTGTGCCAAGGGACTGTATTGTACTGTGCCAGGGGACTGTATTGTACTGTGCCAAGGGACTGTATTGTACTGTGCCAAGGGACTGTATTGTACTGTGCCAGGGGACTGTATTGTACTGTGCCAGGGGACTGTATTGTACTGTGCCAGGGACCGTATTGTACTGTGCCAGGGGACTGTATTGTACTGTGCCAGGGGACTGTATTGTACTGTGCCAAGGGACTGTATTGTACTGTGCCAGGGGACTGTATTGTACTGTGCCAAGGGACTGTATTGTACTGTGCCAGGGACCGTATTGTACTGTGCCAGGGGACTGTATTGTACTGTGCCAGGGGACTGTATTGTACTGTGCCAAGGGACTGTATTGTACTGTGCCAAGGGACTGTATTGTACTGTGCCAGGGGACTGTATTGTACTGTGCCAAGGGACTGTATTGTACTGTGCCAGGGGACTGTATTGTACTGTGCCAGGGGACCGTATTGTACTGTGCCAAGGGACTGTATTGTACTGTGCCAAGGGACTGTATTGTACTGCACCAGGGGACTGTATTGTACTGTGCCAGGGGACTGTATTGTACTGTGCCAGGGACCGTATTGTACTGTGCCAGGGGGCCGTATTGTACTGTGCCAGGGGACTGTATTGTACTGTGCCAGGGGACTGTATTGTACTGTGCCAAGGGACTGTATTGTACTGTGCCAGGGGACTGTATTGTACTGTGCCAAGGGACTGTATTGTACTGTGCCAGGGGACCGTATTGTACTGTGCCAGGGGACTGTATTGTACTGTGCCAGGGGACTGTATTGTACTGTGCCAAGGGACTGTATTGTACTGTGCCAGGGGACTGTATTGTACTGTGCCAAGGGACTGTATTGTACTGTGCCAGGGGACCGTATTGTACTGTGCCAGGGGACCGTATTGTACTGTGCCAAGGGACTGTATTGTACTGTGCCAAGGGACTGTATTGTACTGTGCCAGGGGACTGTATTGTACTGTGCCAAGGGACTGTATTGTACTGTGCCAAGGGACTGTATTGTACTGTGCCAGGGGACGTATTGTACTGTGCCAGGGACCGTATTGTACTGTGCCAGGGGACCGTATTGTACTGTGCCAAGGGACTGTATTGTACTGTGCCAGGGGACCGTATTGTACTGTACCAGGGGACCGTATTGTACTGTGCCAGGGGACCGTATTGTACTGTACCAGGGGACTGTATTGTACTGTGCCAGGGGACTGTATTGTACTGTGCCAGGGGACTGTATTGTACTGTGCCAAGGGACTGTATTGTACTGTGCCAAGGGACTGTATTGTACTGTGCCAAGGGACTGTATTGTACTGTGCCAGGGGACTGTATTGTACTGTGCCAAGGGACTGTATTGTACTGTGCCAAGGGACTGTATTGTACTGTGCCAGGGGACTGTATTGTACTGTGCCAGGGGACTGTATTGTACTCTAGCATCAGGTACTTGTGCAGATGGAATGCAGTATTACATCACGTGATTTACACAAATGAAATTCATATTCTGATGTTTTCATTGTTATCAGTGATACCTTTCCCAGTCAAGAGGTCAATAAAGTACAGAGATGTTCCGTTTGTGTGCTTGGCCATAAATGAGGCAGCAAACTCCTTCCCAGAACTCACCCAACACAACAAGGTCGGGTACTGTAACAAGTTAAACATGATGTATGGTATATACAGTAACAAGGGGTCCGTCACTGGCAAAATCATTGACGATATTCAGGTTTTCACTGAGCAGGTCACACACACACACACATACATACACACAGAGACACAGACACACGCACACACCCACACATGTAGATTATATTAATATGAATCTATTTTTTGTGCCAAATGATCAAAAGCATTGGATCTACTAGACGGCACAAGCAGCTGGTTCTCTTGTGTGAATGCCTGTGAAATGTCTGGCATACAACACAGTACAATACAGTTTCTGTTAACTAACATACAACCCTGACATGTACAATACAGCCTTTGGTGAACAACTATAGATATTATATACCATACCTATGATACCACACAGTCCCTGGTAAGCAACACATGTAGCCTTCGTTTAGAAAATGACTCAAGGGTGTACAATCTATTGTCAGAGTTGGTCACCAGAGTAAGTTTTTCCTTTCAAATGAAGCCAATAAATCTATCCTCAGAGTTATATTAAGAGCATTCCTGACTGCTGTATTAGCATATTACAAGTGTCAGTGTTGTGTATAAGTTATCAGTACTAGTAAGGCCTTGACAAATTATTCTTATGTTTCATGGATGCGGTGGGTCAGCATTTTGACAAACTCACAAAAAAATATGTAAATCACGTGATCTCTCCTAAAAGTGTGCTAATGCAGCTGGAAATTCATAAATATAGTAGCAAAGAGGAGCTTCCTCAGTTTATCCGTAGTTATTAAAGGGTGGATTTTACTATCTATGCTATATTTCAGAAGGATTTAGCAACTTCACCTGTAAAGATCGAGATACTCTAATAGAGCAGTCATAAATATTCTAATAAAACAGTTAGTTAGAACTGGAAAAGATTTACATTTTTATTTTTTTCCAACCTGCTGGGTCACTGTTAGAGGTCTAACAGTCCATGAAACATATGATTAATTTGGTATGGCCTAAAAGGCAGTGTCAATCCAGGTAACTACCAGCTCCTTATTGTGCAGCTGGGTAGACTGCTTTACACTATTTGTACAGTGCAGTTATTCATTGGTATGTTGCCACTAGGCAAGGTGGTAGAAGGACCAGACCATAAGTAGTAGCTGACATGTTAGAGCATCCACTGGATCAGGGAAAGGCTTTGTATGGCAATTGTGGCTAGCTTTGTCTACTGTACTGACTGGTGTGTTGGTGTACACATGTAGGCGTTGCTTAATGCCATAAACACTCACCTCAGTCCTGTCTATAGTGTATACGTATCTGTGGTGTGTGTATGTGTGTGTGTTTTGAATGCTATAACATTATGTACATTTATTTAGGTGTTCGAGAGCAGAATGAATCTAGCAGTGTTACTACCATCTGCAACATGGTGAGTTTTCTATGTACCACTGTACATTGTGCGTGCGTGCGTGCATGCCTGTGTGTGTAGTTGAGTACAATATTGGTCAGTTGCTCTACCAGTGATCTTATCATACACAAAGTAGCCACTTATTAGTTGGCCCACCTCACAGCAACATGGACAACCCTGCCAGTCATTTATTGCAAGTAGTATATCACATGATGTGATGAGCATTAATAGGAGTTGAATGTTAGCAAAGCTATAGTGCATTACTTGTAGCTGTTTCCATGCTATTTCTGTATATGTATATATATGGTCATACAGTTATGGTAACATAGCAACAACCAATTGAATTGCAACGCATAGTCAGCAGTTTGTGCAATCACAATAATGGTCTGTACAGTTTTAGCACATCTGTGATGTGTCAATCATCAGATTATCTTGGTTATTTTGAAGTATTTGTTGGTTAAATATTATTCTGTGACTGTCTGTGTAGTGAAAGATGGTACAGTGTGCACTACTATATCATCATTCACTACACAGACAATCACAGAATTTTTTAACCAAGAACAGTTAGTACTAACCTGTCCCTTGTCTAGAGGTATCTACACCCAGTAGTAGTACACACTACCATCATTCACTAAACAGACACAGTCACAGAATGATTTAACTCAACAACAGTTAGTACTAACCTGTCCCGTGTCTAGAGGTATCTATGCCTGACTACTGGTGTAGATACCTCTAGACAAGGGACAACTGTTGTTGGTTAAATCATTCTGTGATTGTCTATGTAGTGATGGTACAGTGTGTACTACTACAGGTGTAGATACCTCTAGACAAGAACAATCGGGTATTTATGTTAACATGGTAGGCTCATATTTGGACTATTATTTTATGGCACATTTTTCAGTTTTGACACTGTGCCAGCCAATCATTAGATTATTTCTGTATATGGTCATATGGTTATGATAATGCAACAACCAATTGAATTGAAGCACATAGTCAGAATTTTGTGCAATCACAATAATGGTCTGTACAGTTTTAGCACATCTGTGATGTGTCAATCATCAGATTATCTTTTGGTAATTTTTGAGTGTGACAAGCTGCTGACTACTGTAAATGACCATTACCTTAGTCCAAAAATCAGTGTGGATACTATTCTAACTCACCACCATTCGATATTCTAATTACATAGTGAGACCTATAGCAAGACACAGTGGTACATACAGCATTACACAGTGAGACCTATAGCAAGACACAGTGGTACGTACAGCATTACACAGTGAGACCTATAGCAAGACACAGTGGTACATACAGCATTACACAGTGAGACCTATAGCAAGACACAGTGGTACGTACAGCATTACAATTCACAGCGAGACCTATAGCAAGACACAGTGGTACATACGGCATTACACAGTGAGACCTATAGCAAGACACAGTGGTACGTACAGCATTACACAGTGAGACCTATAGCAAGACACAGTGGTACGTACAGCATTACACAGTGAGACCTATAGCAAGACACAGTGGTACGTACAGCATTACACAGTGAGACCTATAGCAAGACACAGTGGTACGTATGGCATTACATAGTGAGACTTATAGCAAGACACAGTGGTACGTACAGCATTACACAGTGAGACCTATAGCAAGACACAGTGGTACGTATGGCATTACATAGTGAGACTTATAGCAAGACACAGTAGTAACTGCAACCATTGGAGACGTGAACCACTATAGTGACTCAATCAATGTAAGTATTGTATTAATTAAATTACGTACAATAAAACAATAAACAAATTGAATTACAGTGGAACTTCATTTTAATGAGCTCTCCAAATTAAAGACACAATAGAAACACAACTGTAATATAAGCATATTCCAAATGTAAACAACGTAGTGTAGGCCTAAAATTCTTGATCCCAAGTGTCCATTATAAAGTTACTCCACCCGTTTGGTTATGTCAACATAACAGCTCATAATACCGTTCACAATTCCTTTCCCCCAGGATCCTCAAGTGTTATCACATGTGATACAGCCACTACTGGTACCGGTGTACAGGACAGGACAGATTTCAGACAATCTGACAGAGCTACAGGACATCTGTTACCACTTGCTACAACTGTATTGTGATCATAGTCATGACCTCAGTCAGCTGATCAACCCTGCTACCTTCACCCCATGCGTGCTCGACTATCAGCTCATGTAAGCTCACCAATTTTGCTGTATACAATAAGCCCACCTATGGCAACCTCCAGAGTGTAGTACTATAACATTGTGTCTTCCACTTCTTGTGTTTTGGCTAATGTTAACACATTTGTAGAGTGGTGGTACGTAGTCTTCTAGAAGTTAGCCCAAGTTGTCGTGGCAGCTTGGCATGGCTCATTCAATTCATATTCTGGTTTGTTTAGCCATCCCAAGGTGCTAAATGTCAGAAACTATTGATACAATGTAACAGTCTTTGTGATGAATGTTTGTTTATTCATTTTTGTCTCTTTCTTGTAGCTGGCACTTGTTCCATTGTTTGGTGCCACTACAGCGGTTTGCGTGAGCCTTGCAAAAAAATTGTGCCAGTCGACTGGCACATGTGCTAGTGTAATTCACCTGTTTGACTGTCAAAAGTGTCTTCAAGTGCTGAAGTGGAACTTGATTGTAGTGGTTGACAACAGGAATCACTTCTTCTCACAGCGAGAGCCATTCAGAGCAGTAGAAAGTATACAATTCACTTTGTGCATGAATACGCGCATGCGTCCAATTTGACGGTTCGAATTATTGTTCTGCAAGGCTCACACAAACAACTGTAGAGTACACTCACATATGACCCAACATGTTAGCCCACCTTCACACCATGGTCTCTGGCAGTGGGCAGTGTTTGTAGAGGATGCTAAGCGGTATGGATATGTGTGATTATTGCTAATGTGTTGGTGTAAATTGTTTTCTTGAGTTGGGTATGACACCATATCTGAACCTAAAATATCTATCTACCTACATGTCTATAGTGTAGAACTGAGTGCTTATGATCATGTAATGAATTTATGTATCCATTTTAAAATTTGTAGAGGCATTGCATCAGTTAGGTCTGTTTTAATGCTTTATACAATGTGTAATGTCTAAATTCATAACTGTTGTTTTGCTTGGTGCTTAGTGATGGTGGCAGAATTTTTGTTGGTTTCATGTTTATGATGAATGTGCAAAATGAACAGCTATAAAAATTTTACACATAACACTGTAAACATAATTTCCATTAAATATGTAGTGTGTGAAGATTGTAGCAACTAGCCTTCGTTTCTGTAAATTACTTGCTACATAAAACAAAAGTAACACATAGTGACGACAATAAAACATTTATATGAAAACTACCAAAATGCAGCTATAATGAATGTTTGTATTGTGATAACTTTTAGACACTTTGTGTAGTAATGCATGCTATTGTACTGTGTTAAACAGGATGGTCCTATAATGTCAAGGACTAAACTTTTGGTTACAACTTTGAAGCAAAAATTGTTAGGTTGGCAACATCAGGGTTCGGCTTGATTGACTATGTTTTTTTTTTCTAGATCTGTTTTGCAGGCTGTACTGTTGTTGGCATGCTAATGTATATAAGCCTTTGCCAAATGATGTCATATGAAATTTCTATTTGGGGGACTCTTATAATTTTGAGTATTGCAGCCAATGGTGGTTGAGGTTTCGAAGATTCATATTGTGACTAACAAATAAGTTATCACAGCAAAACTACCAGGTATGGCTATTGGAACAACAAAGCTATAACTTTTCTACACAACTTGGAAAACCATCTAAATTTTTTTACCCCAGGCTTTAGAGACTTAATATGTACCATTATAACCATACCTGATAGTGTTAGGTCGATGTCATCTTCCAGGATTGAATAGTTGATCAATTCTTACTAAGCCCCATTAGAACTAATGCTCAGATATATTAGAGTCCCCCAAATAGCCGCAGCCATTTTATTTCGTGACGTCATTAGGCATAAGTCTTATTGTCTGGATGCAGATATTGATGATTCTACCACCCACGACGTACGCTGTTTATGGTGAATCACACAGAACTTACCAAGATCAGGGTGGCAACATCAGTCCAGAGCAATATGTTAATTGGGTGGAATATGTACCAAAGAGAGATATGTTTGTGGGAGAAGAAGTAAAGAGATTGTGCAACAAAACATAAGCATTGTGTTTATTGGTAGTGTACATGTACATTTTAACGATTTAATTAATTAACTTTTAAAATTCATTTATTACAGTATCTGGGTAGGGGCAAGCGGAGAATGGTGGGCAGGGTGCACGTATATAAATTTAATGATATTTCCATAGGTTTGTTGCATGGAAAAACTGTCTTTCGTTGCCTTTCCATACATAGGAAAGTTACAAAAGGAGGCCTTATCTTTTCAGGAAAGTTATGGAAATACAGTATTTTTTAATGCCAGGAAAGATAGTGGAAATACAACCTTCTACTACCTTTCCTTGACCTCAAAAGACAAGGAAATCTATTCCTTTTTTATAGTGCTCCATGTCGGAGAAGTCCAAAAACCTTAGTTTACTTGTTGAAAATGATGTTGTTCAAACTGAAACATAGTTTTTGTTATTCCAACATGTCGGATAAGAGTTAACATTGTTGGAAACATTGCCAGTAGGAAGTACAGCTTCATGGTTTGTATTTTCTTCACAAGAAGAGAAGACCTACGTAATGACAGGACTAGGGGATATAGTGAATGAAGAACCAAGCAACGGCAATGATGAGCTTGAGATATGCAACTATATATTTTAATACACTCCCACCACTGTGTTGTCGATTTGCAGCCCCTTTCACAGATGTCTAGAGCATTCTTCACCACACCACAGTAGCATACATTCACTAATATTTTTTTGTACAATGATTATACAAACCAAAAAAATACATTTATCATGGCAATGTTAAATAGGTGATCATTTCAGGGTTGGCTTAACCTTCACTTTGGGTGCAGTGAAATTGTGTAGGTTGACGATGATGGGTGGATTGCAACTCTTAGCCTGTAACACAGACAATTATTTAATGTAGTTAGGATTGAGAAGGGAGTATATCAACTCCCATTGCAAAAATGCAAACCATTTTAATGCTCATGTTGGAAACAGTAATGATGGCCTATATACCTTAAAGGACACATTAGGCATCATCGGCCCACTCAATGATTTAATGCCAAACAGCTTATGTCTCTTGTAGCTCAACTGGCTTGTGGAGTGTGGACAGACTCCCACAGATTCCTCACTAAACAAAAGGATAGGACAATAAAACAGAAATCATACACATTGTTGTGAGGAGAAATCAGGGTCGTCTACAGGGGGTGCAACTGGAGCAATTTGCACTGGGCCCCATCTTGTTGGGGACCCCAAAGGGCTAGGAAAAGGGCCACATACTACAATATCCACATTACATACAATAAAAAGAACATACAGAAGCCTAAGTCTATTTTAAAGACACATAACATTTCACTCAGCGCGTTCATCGACTCAAAGCTCAAGCATAGATTTAACACTCCCAGTTACAATGCTCTTAATAAATTAATAGACAGGAGAGTATCTAATTCCTCCAGTCAAAAACACCAATGATAGTGTTGTGCATTTAATAGAATACATACTTGATACTTTACTGCTAATACTTTATGTTCAATTATGTACGGATTCCACTATTATCATTAATTATAATGATTGGATGTTTTTTAGTAACTTTGTACATGTTATCATTACTTAATTTAACAAAAATATATATAATAGGTGTGCATAAAAGATGTGTGCAAAGTGCTGATTCCAATGAAGTAACTATCAATGCATGTCTAGACTATCTGTATATTCTACTGTATGTATTACATTATATATTGGCTACATGGTGTCAAGTTACTAATGCTATTCAGTTAGTTGTACTGGTTGCTGCACAGAAGTCTTGATGCTATGTTAGTTCTTTTTCCGTGTCAGTGTGACAGGCTTTGTAAGAAACAAACACACATATTATATATTATGCTATACAATATACAGTACTTGTACTATCATGTAACATTTTATGGTGTAACAACAGTTTGTACGTATGGTATGTAAATACCAAAGTTTAAGAATTGTCGGAAATTGTATTAGTTGCTAATGCATGGATCGCCCGTAGAAAATGGTATAACCAAATTTAATCTTATCCCTTAAACCCACAAACTGTAGATTGGGAAATTTTTGTCCAAGACAAGTTAGTTGTAAACTACATTCAATGTGTTAATTTTTCACTGACAACTCAAGCCACAAAAAATATTTTACTATGCAGTTAATTTTTCTGTACAACAAAAAAATTAAACATGTAGCTATTCACGTTGTATTTGCAGTCAACATACCATTGGGCTTAGAAGCTAGCACTGTTTGTTGCTACACGTTTTATGCGCCCTCATGTGTGCCAGAAATGAGCATGCAAGATATATATGATAAAAGTTGATCAAGGTACAACGACAATGTTATACGGGTACCTGTTGTACTATGAATGTGTAATTGTAATGGATGCATGTGATGGAGCTAGGTCAGCCTTGACCTCTCTATGTTTGCAACTACATGGCATACAAACTTATTCTGGCGGAGATTAGAACCCTGCATTTTTTCTTCTCCAACAGCGTACTCATTCCTCAAGTGATTCAACCTGGACAATACAACAAATTTCCGAAAAATAATTTAGCAGAAAATTAATATTCATGAGTGAAAATATTTTGCATAATTTATTTTCATTGGCCGGGGCATCCACAAAATATTCCTACTGTCAAATATTTCCTGATCTACAGTATGACATAGTCCAGAAAACTCTAAACTTAACCAATACTTGCACAAAGCACAGTGGCTATCGAAGTATCCGTCTTATGGCCATGTAATGTATGTCATTCTACTTGTGATGTAAGAAGGATTAAAGTGACAAGGTCTCTCTACAGGGTGACTGGTTTCAAGGTCTCTCTACAGGGTGATTTTTTTCATCTAATCTCTATACAGCATGATTTGTTTCTAGCTGATCTTTCTACAGGATGACTTGTTTCTAACTGATCCTTGATTTGTTCCAAGCTGATATTTCTACAGAGTGATTTGAAATGTAGCTGATCTCGCTACAGGGTGACTTGTTTCTAGCTAGCTGATCTTAAAGGTGCTAGTTGATTTCTCTACAGGGTGACTTCTTTCTGGCTGTACTTTTTATACAGGGCAACTTGTTCTTACCAGATCTCTCTACAGAGTGATATGTTGAGACAAGGTGATTTGAAATGTAGCTGATATCTTTACAGTGTTACTTGTTTCTGGCTGACCTCTCTACAGAAATATTAGTTGAATTCTTTGCAGGATAACTTGCTTCTGGTTGATCTCCCTACTGAGAGAATTGGTTGTAGTTGAACTCTCCACAGGGTGGCTTAATTGTAGCTAAAACACTCTACAAAATGTAGATGAACTTTCTATAGGGTGATAGGTGATCTCTCTACAGTGTAACCTGATCTCTCTACAGGGTGATTTGTTTCTGGCTGATCTCTCTACCAGATGACCTAGTTTGTCTACAGGGTGACTTGAAATGTAGTTGAACACTCTATTGGGTGACTTGATCAAGTTGATCTCTCTACAGGGTGATTTATTTCTGGCTGATCTCTCTATAGGATGCCAATTTGTTTCTAGCTGATCTCTCTTCATAGTGACTTGCTTATAGCCACACGAACTCTCTATACATAGTGACTAGCTCATTACAGGGAGCTTGTTTCTGCTGAACTCTCTACAGAGTGACTTGAAAAGTAGCTGAATTCCTTGCATGGTAACGTGTTTCTAGCTGATCTCTCTACAAGGTAATTAGTTTCTAGCTGATGTCTCTACAGGGTGATTTGTTTCTAGCTGATCTCTCTACTAAGAGATTTGATATCTCTACTGTGTGACTTGTGTATAGTTGATCTCTCTACAGGGCAACTTGTTTCTACTTAACGTAGCTGAACTCTCTGCAGGGTGACTTGTTTCCAGCTGATCTCTTTACATAGTGATTCGTTTCTAGCTGATCTCTCTACTAAGAGATTCGATATCTCTACTGTGTGACTTGTTTATACTTGATCTCTTTAAGAAGGCAACTTGTTTCTACTTAACGTAGCTGAACTCTCTGCAGGGTGGCTTGTTTCTAGCTGATCTCTCTACAGAGTGATTTGTTTCTAGCTGATCTCCCTACAGGGTGATTTGTTTATAGTTGATCTCTCTACTGAAAGGTTTGTTTCTAGATATCTCTACTGTGTGACTTGCTTATAGCTGATCTCTCTACAGGGTAATGTGTTTCTACTGAAGTCTCTGCAGGGTGATATGTTTCTAGTTGATCTTTCTACAGAGTGATTTGTTTCTAGCTAATCAGTTTCTCTTCGTTTCCAGCTGATCTTTCCACAGGGGGACTTGTTTCTAGCTCTACAAGGCAATTTGTTTCCAGCTGATCTCACTACAGGATGACTTGCTTCTAGCTGATCTCTCTACAAGGTGATTTGTGTCCAGCTGATCACTCTACAGGGTAATTGCATAGCTGATCTCTCTACTGAGTGACTTGTTTCTAGCTGATACCTCTACAAGGTAACTTGTTTCCAGCTGAACTCTGACTTGAAGTGTAGTTGAACTCTCTACTGGGTGACTTAATCAAGTTGATCTCTCTAAAGGGCAATTTATTTCTGGCTGATCTCTCTTCTGGGCAATTTGTTTCTAGCTGACCTCTCTTCATGGTGACTTGCTTATAGCTGCCTGAACTCTCTATGCACAGTGACTTGTTTCTAGCTGATCTCTCTTAAGGGCAGCTCGTTTCTACTGAACTCTCTACAAGGTGACTTGAAATGTAGCTGAACTCTCTGCAGGGTGACTTGTTCCTAGCTGATATCTCTACAGGGTGATTTGTTTGTAGCTGATCTCTCTACAGGGTGATTTGTTTCAGGCTGATTTCTCTAAGAGTGACTTGATTCTTGAAACGTAACTGAACTCTCTGCAGGGTGACTTGTTTGTAGCTGATCTCTCTACTGAGAGATTTGCTTCTAGATGATGTCTCTACAGTGTGAATTGTTTATAGCTGCATGATTACTCCACAGGCCAACTTGTTTCTACTGAAATATCTGAAGGGTGACTTCTTTCTATCTGATCTTTCTATAGGTGATTTGTTTCTAGATAATCTCTCTTGGTGTCTAGCCGATAGGGTGACTTGTTTCTAGTTCTACAAGGTGATTTGTGTCCAACTGATCTCTCTACAGGATGATTACATAGCTGATCACTCTACAGGGAGACTTGCTTCTAGCTAATCTCTCTGCAAGGTAACTTGTTTCCAGCTGAACTTTCTACAAGGTGACTTGAAAAATATAGTTGAATTCTCTATAAGGTGACTGGTTTCTAGCTGATCCCTTTCCAGGTTAACTTGCTTCTAGCCAATTTCTCTCCAGCTGAATACTCTACAGGATGGCTCAATAAATATCAATAGTTTAACACTTTACAGGGCAACTTGTTTCTAGCTGATCTCTCTACAGGATGTAGTTGAGTTCTATTCAGAGTGGCTTATAACTGAGTTAAATTTTCTACAGGACATAGTTGAACTGTAATTTATTTATTAGCTGACTGTTTTATTAAGAGCTAAGCTCGATCGTGTAATTATTACACACTGTTGATTTTATTGTTGTACCATCGTGGTCTTTAACTTAACTACTTTCAAACCACAACAAACGTTTGAGGTTCAATAGGTAACCTATTCACGTACCAATTTTCAGCTTCTTTCCATAAGCGGTTTACCCTGTAGGCATGACAACATATTGGTGTTATTTTTCTGAATAATCACTAGTAACTCCTTGACTGTTAATCATTTTCCAGCCAAATTTGGTACGAGAATGCACCTTTATACTCCCCTTATGTGTGCCAAATTTCAAGGCAATCGGATATGCTGTTCGCATTTTATGGCAGTTTTAGTACTAAGTGTGCGAAAAGAAGAAAATAATAATAAAAAAACTCGAAGAAACTAAGCCAATCTTTGAAGTCGCATATCTTGGGAACGCTTGAAGCGATTTCACTCAAATTTGGTATGTGGAGTACTGGTGTTGGTGGGTGTGCCCACAATAAAAATGGTCTTGTTTTGTAAAGGCAGCACAGAGCTACAAAGGTGCGAAAATAGCATTTTCTTTCTTCCTGTCAAAATACTCACGGGTGTTGTGTGCTGGCTCCTTGGCCCTGCAACACACTACCGTGTGTCTTGATTACCATAAGTACGTACCTTCTTTACTACTACACACTAAACAATAATGAATTTCTGCTGTGGTTTTATTAATGGTGAGGATAGCTTTTTGTGTCAGCTTTCTCTTAGTGTATTAGTTAGTAAGACCTTTGATTTTTGGGCTGGCTTGTGTAATATGCATATGCATAGTGACCAGTGAGTATAGAAATGGCTTCAGCAAATCTGTTGCTGTAAGGTAATGGAGGTAACTTGAAGTAACTTTGTGAATTTCAACATTTATAGGCTGTAATTCATAAACCGTTTAATGAAATCTGTGTTGAAGATACACCAGGGTATGGTGATTGTTTGTACCAAAGTAGAAGTTTTTAGCTACTCTGGTGTTTATGACAGCACAGTTTGATTGAAGTATTGTAGCGCAATTTTACTTGAGTTCCATGCCAAAACTTTGCTATAGCCAAGTTTCTACCCATTTCTTTTACGTATAACACTTGTGTTATCTTTTACGTATAACACTTGTGTTTGTTTAGTTCTCATAGTAAACAGCCAACAAGTGCATAATTCTTGGGACCTAACCAGTGCGATTGAATGATTGTGCATTGTAATTGCATCAAAACTGCTTGAGAAAGTTAATGCAGTCTGCAAGAAATATAGTTGCTAAGGTTGTAACAAGGTAAGATCACATTAAAGTAATGTTGGTGGTCTCTGTGACTTACTGTCAGAAATTCATGAACTATATAACCCATAAACACAATATGCATTATTTACACTACTGGATATTTTGTGCCATATCTTTTTAATGGTTACCTTAAATTACTCACAATTTGGTAAGCACAGACTACGTAAACATTACGTTGCCTGTAGCCAAATTTTGTTGCAATCGGTTTTGCTTATTGTAATGTAAGTTATCAACTTGAATGCAAATTATTCATGGAGATAACTCCATTTATCTTATTTGTAATGTTTCACAAGTTTGCAACAACTTGAAAATTATAATGGCTAATAACTCTTATGTGACCTTTGTCACAATTTGATGCCAAGTAGTTATTTCGAAGGAGGATCTAAACTGTGATGTAACTTGGCAAGTGAAAATCCCACTTCTCTGAACTTGTAGCCATGAGTAGAGGTTACATCACTTCTTCAATTGAAATCTGACTTTAGCATGTAACCTGTAGAGTCTTTATGCTCAAACTGCGTTTTGAAGGCACAAATACAATATTATGTGCATTTTTCGAAATTTCAATGGCTTGCATAGTTGTGTTACGTAAGTCAAATATTTGAATCTAATTTTTCTAAATACAAAGTAAATTTTTCATCCTGCAATACATGAAATGGACTATTTCGTAGCAAGTGCTGTCAAGTTTCCGAGAGATTTTTTGCTTGCTCCATTTCTAATGCATTTAAAAAATCATTTACTGCTTTACTTTGCTCAGGTATTACAACACAAGATCTTCAGGTTGCAAAACTATGCAAGAAGTCTGCATGCTTTTGATATCTAACCATTATTTTTGGAGGTGTGCAACACTGTTTAACAGTAATAATCAAGACACACAGTAGTACAGTACGTTATGCAGTTACTGTAAGAAAGCCAACACATCAATATAGTGTGTATTGTTAGAAAAAAAAAGAAGATTCTTCATGCATGCATACATAATTCCAGGATCAGTTCTTTAATGTGGCAGGCAGGTGAGCAAGTAGGCAGAGAGGCAAAATTTTGGGTTTGGCAATTTAAAAAAAATTCAATATCCAGTCATCTGCTAGTGTTTTTTTTCGGTCAACTGTGGGTATACGCCTGGTTTACTGAAATTGTGTGTGTGTGTGTGTGTGTGTGTGTGTGTGTGTGTGTGTGTGTGTGTGTGTGTGTGCTACCCATGTTTGTCCGTACGCACCCACATGAGCAAAATCATTAAATGGTAAAAGCAGCTAGCACGTAAGAAGTAAAAGCAAAACTGAAGTATGTATTAAATTTCCACAAGAGCAAACTTTGCTTTGAGGTGGTTTCTTTTCAACAGTCTGAAATATGGGTGTGGCAACTCTCCTTAGATTTTGCAAAATACCTTCTCCTAAAGTTTTACAGGCATTTAACAACTAAACAACAACGGTGCAGGCCTTGTAGATTACTAGGAATAACCAATCCCTTTGAGTTGAAAGTGGGTGCGTCCCCTACGTACACAAATGAAAATAAAGAACAGCTTTGAGGCTTTGTCAAGAGAATTTGTGGGAAAAAACACGATAGCTAAACTATAAAACAGTTTAGAAGATACTTCTGTGCGTAACATGTTGTTCAAGCTTGTTTAACAAATGCTTCCTTAACAATGCATAGCAACGTAATTGAAGAGTTACAAAAAAAATCATGAATTACAAAATCCAAAATTACATTAATTATTTGATGTATTATAGCTACATAGTTACTAGTATAAAATTGCTAATTTAAAAATGAAGATACGTATCTATGCAATAAAAAGTAGTGAAACATGAGATGAATGATGGCATTACAGCATAGTTCGGTGGGAAAGTCCCCACTTTGGAACTGAACAAAATTATAGCTAATGTGCCAAAGTAGGGACTTTCCTACCAAGTTATGCTGTAATACCATCATTCATCTCTTGTTTCACTACAGTTTATATAGATCCCTACTTCTTTTTTAAAATACTAGTTTGTTTAGTTGTTTGTTGTAGCACAGTTAGTTACAGTGTAACTTGTGACTGTTCTATAAGAATATCATACATGACCGTTCTTTTAGAGTGACTGTTCTATAAGAGTATCTCGAGTCAACCAAGGGGTGTGCAACTAGCTAGACCAATAAGGGGTGAGGTCATCATGTTTGCTGTTAAGTAAATAGCTAGAGGTGTGCATGGTCTCCACACTCTATTGTTATTAGTCCACCTAAATCTTTATTTGATTGGTGTGGTTGCAAACCTATCATGAATGGGATCCTGCCAATCGCGAAGTTGCAGATATCTAGCTAGTACCATATAGCCTAAATATTTCAGGGGGCAACTATTTCAAGGTTGAGCAATGCTGCTAAAAATAAAATTTTCACGGATTTTCAAACACTCCCAAAATGTATTAGACTATATGGAGGTCTAAATATTTCAAGGCAAAAATTTTCCTGACTTCCCCAAAACAGCAAAATCAGCAAAACTTTCCCCCCTCAAAATATTTAGGCTACATGGTATACCTTTTAGTAGCGCCGAGACTGAAGCATCCAACTCTGAAATAATTCTGTGGTATCTAAATATGCTGCTGAAAGAAAGGGTTGATATATACGGAAATTAATGCCTCGATATGATTTCATTGGTTGAAGAAGAAGACAAGCAGCCTGATTGAAGATAAGAGAAACGACAAGGCACAGAGGGCTTACACTCATCAGAACCACAAAAGGCACATCCCACTGGTGAGTTTATTATTGTGGCGTAAAATGGTGGCTGTGTACTGCTTCATTTGGCCTCTAGGCCTGCGACTATGGTCAGTGAGTGAGGCAGACCAAATTTCGAGTTTTGGCAATTTTCAAAATTCTATATTCAGTCACAGGTAAGTGTTTTCTTGTTTTAATCCTGTATTTCATGTTAGATGGACTAACATTATTCTGTAAAGGTGATTTTTGTGGCGTAAGATGTCTCTAGGATGATTTTTGAAGGTAGCATTTTAGGTGATGTGTATCATTTTGGGAGGATCTCTACTTAAAATAGTACTATACCGTACTGTTTGATACATAGTTTAATTCCAAATGAGTTAGCTAGCTGCATGGCACCTGGATTTTAGAAGTAGCACAGCATCAGCTTGTTTCCTTTTTAATGCTGGATTTGAAGTTAGTTGCAATATTGTAAAGTGATTTTTGTCACATATGTATTTTAGATGAAAACCTCTAAACAGTATTATTTGTACTGTTTGATATACGTGTGGCTGTGACTGCTTTATTATAGTATCATCTTGTCCTCTCTGCTTATCTTAAGTGAGCTACACAAGATTAAGGATTGTGGTTGCATGTCTACAGCAAAACTGTAGTTAGATTAATAAGGAGTATGATAGCCATCCTCTGATTGTTAAGGGTGTGGTATCATGCTTTGATCATGGTCTCCAATCATATTATACGACCATGTAAGTACAGCTACTTCCTCTTACAGTAGTGCAAGTGCTTCAGATAGTTTTGTGGTACGTAAATACATTCCTCTAATGATACAGAAAATTAATGTTTTGAAGAAGATGACCATGTCTAATCAGAAAGGCAAAATACAAAAGGCAGACACTTGTTAGAACCAGAAAAGACACATGCCATACACATGAGTTTGCCATTGTAGTGTGAAATGGTGACCATACGTTACTTCATTTGGCCTTTAGCTTTGCAACCATGATCTGGCTGGCTGGCTGGCCGGCTGGCTGGCTGGGTAAACATCCTTTTTACGCAAGTAGCTTGTGTTAGTAAACACTAAGTGATGCTAAGTGAGTTTATAGTGAAATTAACTTTCTCTGTGTAATTCATGTAATTAACTGTGTGTTTAATCACTAACAGAAATGGGGTTTCAAAGGATTAATTAAACTTTTTTTAAAAATACTAGTTTGTTTAGTTTTTGTTGTAGCAAAGCTAGCTACAGTGTAACTTGCGACTGTTCTATTATCTATGGGTAAACAAACCGCTTTTACCAACATATTACGCACAGAAGTATCTTCTAAACTGTTATATAGTGTGACTAACATGTTTTTCCCACAAATTCTCTCGACAAAGACTCAAAGCTGTTCTTCATTTTTGTTCGCGTACGTAAGGGATACGCCCCCTTTCAATTCGAAGCGATAGGCTATTCCTAGTAGTGTACAAGGCCTGCACCATTGTTTTTCAGTTGCTAAACGCCTGAAAACCTCAAGGGGAAGGTAGTCTGAGGAAAGTCGCCACACCCGTATTTCAGTCCGCCGAAAAGAAACCACCTCAGAGGAAAGTTCACCTGTGCAGAAGTTTAATACAGACATTTTTACTTCTTACGTAAAAGCTGCTTTTACCATTATTTAACAATTTTGCTCACATAGGTGCGTACGGACAAACATAGGTACATAGGTAGGTAGGTACACACACACACACACACACACACACACACACACACACACACACACACGCGCACACACTTTTACAAAATCAATTTCAGTAAACCAGGCCGGCTGTGGGCGCGCGCCTGGTTTAAAAACTGGGCAAACATACATGTACTACATATAATATTTTATTCCCATTTTAATTAATCACTTTGGCTGTACTAAAACATACTTCAAATCAATAAAACACATACACCACCAGATTCTCCTGTTCATTAGGAGTAAGAAAATCTTTGTTTTGTGTTTGTACAGTATACAGTACATGAGTTATGGGCACTTATTTACAATGTGGCAGAAATAAATTGGAATGGCCTTCTTCTTTGTCCACATGGAGGTGTACATGAAAACACTATACCTTGATTAATGAGCCAGTTCATGGTGAACAGACTAAGCCAAACCCTGTCATTGTACTGTAGTTTGTTTCAGCTGTGAGTTATGATCAATTAAATAAATGCCATTTATTTACTGTATTTTTGATGTATAAATCGATTTCATTCCTGTTCCAAATGTCTACATAAAAGGCTGAAACTTTGGATGTCCACTCCTTTGTTACTATAGATAACAGAGAAGCAATAAATTTGAATTCAATTCAAGGAGTGTGCGAAAATGGCTGCTTTTTGTTTAGCGGGTCACAGATTTTTGATGAGTGCGCTTTTTACTTTCTTGGCTGTGTGACTCACTATTTGACAGAAATGCTAAACAGCCAAACTGTAAAAAAAGTGTAGCCTTCAAAAACGCCTGATTAAACAGTCCTTAAAACAAAAGTAGCAGCTAAGATATAGCTGCAAAGAAGTGTGTGCCAAACAATTATAATGATGACATGGGAAAATTGTAAACTTGATTGGTATTAATACTCTTGCTTGCAGCAATGTCTTGGCTACTACCTTTGATTTCACAACTTATTTTAATATTTTGAAGGTCACAACCTAATTCATCATGCATACTGTAGCACCATAAGTTATACAAAAATTAATCTCACTTTTGTTCTTTGCACAGTCAATACCAAAACATCTAAAAGAAACAATACATTCATTATTAATCATACCTAATAATAAACACATTTGTATTTAATAGTGCTGTATTTACAAAGAAGACAAACGATGCTAAATTAACATAATCATAATTCTTTAATTACAGACATTGATTGTAATACGGTTGTACCAAAGTGAATAAATAATCTAAAGATGAAAAAAAAATTCTATTATGCTATAGAAATTATTTAGTCACAAATTCTTGTTGGCAAAATCAGAAAGTATAGTGGTGGAGAATAACACTTCCTAAGGTACAAGAATAGTTGAAGATGATAGGTATGAAACGCACATGATACAAAATGCAATATGGATACATGTTATTTGTTTGATAATGCTGATGGAAATCAGTCTGTGCAAAAATTATAGGTACAGTGCCCAAGTACAAAATTACTGGGTTGAGATAGAACAGTCACCCATAGCCATTACAACTCTTCTGTTAACCACACCTACATAATCAATAGCTTTCAGGAATTGTGTTTGATTGCACAATCACACATGGCAATACAACACAGGAGTTGTGATGTCTCCTAAGATGTGTACTTTTCAAAGGCAGGAGAAAACAACTGTACATGTACCAAAGATATATGCAATAAAGATATTTAGCAATCCTCCAGTGAGTGCAACGTATATATACATAAATAGCTACTCTACTGTGTAAATCATTTAATATACATAGCAGTAAATTTGTATGTAATTGTGCTTTAGCCCAGAGGACAAATTCACTCCATAATTCAAATGACAAGAGATGAATCGGTTTTTATACATGTCTCCAGCTACAATGGTAAATTTCTTACATAAATTCCCCCTATCCAAGCATTTCTAAATGAAATCTGACAAAAACGTGTGTGTGGCCCAAGATGGAAGATCATCTAGAAGAAAAGGGAAAGAATTATAACTTGATCCTAACAAAATTCCACAATTCCCGCCAAAAAACCAACTAATACTGGCTATGGAACATGACTTTGTACATTGTGCAAGTAACCATGCATGTACATGGCCACCAGATTAAATGCAACTTACACTGCTTAAACATCAAACATTATTAATCATGGCACATTAGCACGATTGTATGTACATAAGAGGTTGTGTGTGATTAACGATTACATAATTGACAAGTAAGGTAAAGGAGGTTACTGTAACTTATCTAGAGAGTTCTAGAAGAATCCTTTAATAGTTCTATAAATTGTGTGTGTTGCTGTTTTTTTTTGCCAAGTCAGTAATAATAAGTCAGTTGTTCTTCCAGTAGGTGGTATTCTGCATTTCTCTGACAGGTTATGGGCCCAGTTATAGTCCTTTCATTGTCTGAAGATTTTTGTGAACATCCAACAACCCTGTGGGCTAGTGGGAATTTATATCTGGAATTGCTAACCAACAAGCTGAAGAATTCAAGAACAAGAATAAACAGTTTTCTACTTAGTGTAATGAGGAATGATGTTGTGAGTTCTTTGAACAGAAGAGAATGAGTAGTATGATTTATATAGACTGTGTGGACTGTGACTACATATGAAGAGAGGCACACGAATTCAGGAGTACCAGTCAGTTGGATGAGCTATCTGATTTTGCTATTGGTGAGGCAGTAAGTCAAGTTCATTAAGCAATGGCTACAAACTTGACTACTTGAAAACTTTTTTTATTGAACTGATGTGATATTAAAGTCAGAGATTATCTCTTTCATGTGATACTCAACTGCATGTACTAAGCATATCAAGCTAGAGAGTCTGGGAGCATGCTCCTTCAAGGAAAACTTTGAAAATATATGATTTGAAATGGCACGTGGAGGCTATTTTTTGATTGTAACTGCTAATGCGTAATATGCATGATCAATAGCTCAATGTAATGCCATGCAGTTGACTCACTGGAACTTTTTTAAAGACAATATAAATGTAAATGATTTAGCCCAAGCAGTGCCGGTAATGAGAAGTGTCATGAATGCTCTATTAGAGTATCTCTCTCTTTTTCATGCAGATTCAAATAGCTGAAAAGTGGTCCAGCCAATGCCAGACCATGTCACTATGGGCTCCAGCACTACAGCCATAGATTCTATCATGTGTGGTGCAGCAATACTGTCTAGTAACGTTTGAGTAGAAAATTTGGGCTACCAAAACTCAGGCCTGCTCAGCCTGAGTTGTCAAGTAATTTTTAACAAGGCAGCTGCCTCGGTTGCCTCAATGGTAGCTACACCATTGCTAATTGAACTTAAAATTCTTCAATTTTTCTTGTATTAGTATAGAACATAATTACCCACTATTTTAGCATTTACATGCCTAAGTAAAGTAAAAGGCCAACTGTGAAATTGTAAATAATTGTTGTACCAATATTACAGCTATCATATATCTAATCAAAAACAGCCAAGCTGTAAAAAATGGGTGCAGCCTCCAAAAAAGCCAGGATGAAAAAAGATGTGAAGTCCAAGGTGGTAGCCAAGAAATGGCCATGATGGTAGGTTAATGGCAAAAATTTTAATAACGTCGATTCAGGTAAATTTGTGTTGCCTCCTCTGTCTAGGATTCGGCACCAAATTCACCTGAATTGTCGTTATTAATTTTTTTTGCCATTAACCTACCATCACAGCCATTTCTTGGCCACCACCTTGAATTTCACATTCTTTTTCATTCTGGATTTTTTGGAGGCTACACCCTTTTTTTACAGCTTGGCTGTTTTTGAGTAGATATCACTTCGTTTTGTAATTTCATACCAAAAGCCAGCCTATGGCCAGCTTTGGGTATTTCTTTTTACTTGCGTATTTCTTTTCTATAGGAATGACAATTATTAAGGAAAAGGTTATTTTAATGTTTAATTGTTTAGCTATACATGCACATTTAATAATACCATTTTGTAATTGTGACCGTCTCAGCAAAACCCCGACTTGTTCGCACAAGCATGCGTATTGAGAAAATTAAAATTTTAAAATAATTTGTAAAATTATGCATGCTACAAAAAAAACTACGCAAGTATTTATCGGGCCAGTACTTGAAGAAGGAAAACTCAAATCGATTAAAACTATACACCATCTTATTCGCCTGGTCATGGAGCGTTCAAAAATCATTGTTTCGTTTCTCTAGCTCCAACGGTATGCATGTCACGTGCGTTTGTTTACGATGCGGTAAACGTAAACAAGATCGTCATCATTTCTTCTACCAAACCGCCTTCATATCCATACGCGCAAGTATCTACAGGGCTACTACTATAGCTTGGCTGATGTGCTGATCCATGGTGAACATTTGAAGCCAAATTGCAACATTGTAGACTAATCCAAACAGAAGTTATGGCTTCAAATGTAAGCGCCTGTAGTTTATTTTCAGTATAGTCGCTGTACAAATCGATTATCTTGTTCTTCCTACTGTCTAGCGCTATAATTCCAAAACTACACACCACAGAAGGCTGAAACTTCGGTGATCCATTCATTGGACACTGCAGATATTGCTGAATAAATAAAAAAAATTTTTATTGTGCGAACAAGTCGGGTTTTTGCTGAGACGGTCACAATTATTACAATTGTGTTACAGGATGAATTGTTTACAGCTGTAATTTGGAAATGTGTAGCTGAAATTTCTATATACAGGGAGAATCATGATGTAGCTGTACTGTTAGACTACATAGTGAACACTTTGTAGTTGAACTCACCACAGAGCAACTTGTAACCTAACTAAACTGAATTGCAAGATAGCCGAACTTCTACAGGATAGTTTCCTTGAAGGCGAACCTTCTACAGGATGGCATGTTTCTAGCCGAACTCTCTACAGGGTGAATTGTTTCTATCTGATCTCTCTACAGGGTGATTTGAAATGTAGCTGATTTTTCTACATGGTGACTTGTTTCTAACTGATCTCTCTACAGGATAACAGTTTCAAGCTGATCTCTCTACAGGGTCACTTGTTTCCGACTGATCTCTCTATGGGGTGATTTGTTTCAAGCTAATCTTTGTACAGTGTAATTTGAAATGTAGTTTGATCTCTCTACAGGGTGACTTGTTTGTAGCTGATTTCTCTACAGGGTGACTTCTTTTCTAGTTGAACTCTTTATAGGGTGACTTGTTTCTACTTGCAGAGTGATTTGTTTCAAGCTAATCTCTCTACAGGGTGATTTATTTCTAATTAAATACTGTACAGGGAGATTTGTTTCTAGCTAAATTTTCTACTGAGAGATTTGTTTGTACCTGACCTCTCTACAGGGTGACTTGTTTCTAGCTGATTTTTCTACAGGGTGACTTGTTTCTACCCAATCTGTATACAGAGTGATTTGTTTCAAGCTGATCTCTCTACAGGATTTCTTGTTTCTACTAGCTGATCTCTCTACAGGATGATTTGTTTCTAACCAGGGTGATTTGTTTCCAGCTGAACTTTCTACTGAGAGATTTGTTTGTAACTGATCTCTCCACAGGGTGATTCATATTGTCGTTGGACTCAATACAGAGTGACTTGATCAAGCTGATCTCTCTACATGCAGGGTGCATAGTTTCCAGCTGATCTCTCTACAGAGTGATTGTTCTAGCTGATTTCTCTACAGCAGGTTTGTTCTAGCTGATCTTTCTACAGGATGACTTGTTTCTAACTGATCCTTCTACAGGGTGACTTGTTTCTAGCTGAACTCTCCACAGGATGACTTGATTCTATCTGATCTCTCTACAGGATGACTTGTTTCTAACTGATCCTTCTACAGGGTGGTTTGTTTCAAGTTAGTTTTTTATAGGACAATTTAAAATGTAGATGATCTCGGTACAGGGTGACTTGTTTCTAGCTAGTTGATCTCTCTACAGGGTGACTGGTAGTTGATTTCTCTACAGGGTGACTTTTTGGCTGAACTATCATTTTGTTTCAAGCTGATCCTCTACAGGGTTGCTTGTTTCTAGCTGATCTCTCTACAAGGTGACTTGAGAACTAGTTGAACTTTTTGCAGCAGAACTTGTTTCAATCTGATCTCTCTACAGAGTGATTTGTTTTTAGCTGACCTCTCTACAGAGTGATTTGTTTCTAACTGAATACTGTACAGGGTGATTTGCCGATTAGTCTACTGAGAGATTTGTTTGTAGTTGAACTCTCCACAGGGTGAGTTGATATGTAGTTGGAATCTGTACAGGGTGATTTGATCAAGCTGATCTCTCTACAAGGTGCCTTGTTTCCAGCTGATTTCTCTGCAGAGTAATTTGTTTTTCTAGCTGATCTCACTAAAGCAAGATTCGTTTCTATAGCTGATCTATTTCTACAGGGTAACAGTTTCAAGCTGATCTCTCTACACATGCAGTGACTTGTTTGTAGTTGAACTCTCTACTGTGCGACTTGTTTGTAGATAACTCTCTACAAGTGACTTATTTGTACTGCAGCTGAATTCTCTACTGAACTTTCTTTTGCTGGGTGACCTGTTTGTAGCTGAACTCTACCAAATGACTAGCTTGTATATAGCTGAAAAGTGACTTGTTTGTAGCTGAATTCTCTACTATATAAGTGGCTGAACTATTTGGACGACTAATTGTAGCTGAACTTTCTACAGGTGACTTCTTGTAGCTGAACTCTCTGCTAGAGGACTTTTTTGTAGTTGAACTCTCTACAGGTAACTTGTTTGTATCTGAATTCTCTAGAGGGGGATTTTTTTTTGTAGCTGAAACCATACAGGATGACTTAATTATTGTCGCTGAAGTATCTAGTGTGAATATTTGTAGCTCAACTCTCTACTGTATGATTAAATTTTGTCTGTAGCTGAGCCCTCTACAGGTAACTACTGGGTGACTTGCTTGTAACTGAATTCTCTACAGGACGGTCTGTTTGCAACTGAACTTGTGATTTGTTTGCAGCTGAACTCACTACAGGTAACTTCTGTGTAGCTGAATTCTCTATTGGGTGACTTTCTTGTAGCTGAACTCTATACAGGATGGCTTGTTTGCAGCTGAACTCTCCACAAGGTGATCGTGTATAGCTGAACACTCTACCAGTAACTTATTTGTAGCTGAATTTCTCAACCAGTCTACGGGTGGCTTATTTGTAGCTAAACTTTCCACAGGCTGATTTGTATATAGCAGAACACTCTACAATGTGATTTGTTTGTAGCTAAACTCTCGACAGGCTGATTTGTTTGGAGCTGAATTCTCTAACGGGTAACTAGCTTGTATCTAAGCTTTGTAGGGTGAATTGTTTGCAGCTGAACTCTCTACATGGTGATTTGTTTGTAGCTGAACTCTCTACAGGCAAATTGTTTCTTTCTAACGTATAACTAGCTTGTAGCTGAACTTTTCAGGGTGAATTATTTGTAGCTGAATGGGTGATTTGTTTGTAGCTGAACTCTCCACAGGGTGATTTGTTTGTAAGTGAACTCTCTACTGGGTGATCTGTTTGCAGGTGAACTCTCTACTGGGTGACCTGAACTATATCTACTAACAGGTAACTTAATTGTTTTTCTATCAAGTGATGTGTTTGTAGCTGAATTCTGTACCAAGTGATTAGCTAGTAGCTGAATTCACTTTTTTTGTAGCTGAACTCTCTACTGGGTGTCCTGTTTGTTGTTGGTGGACTCTATAGGTGACTTCTTTTTGGCTGATCTCTCTACAGGGTGGCTTGTTTGTAACTGAACTATCCACAGGTTGATATGTTTGTAGCTGAATTCTCTACAGAGTTACTTGTTTGTAGTTGAAATCTTCCACAGAGTGATTTGTTTGTAGCTAAGCTCTCTACTGTGTGACTTGTTTGTTGTAGCTGAACTCTCTACTGGAGGACCTCTTTGTAGCTGAACTCTCTACAGGCTACTTGTTTCTAATTGATCTCTGTATTATTATGGTGGCTTTTTTGTAGCTGAATACTCCACAGGGTGATTTGTTTGTAGCTGAGCTCTCTATTGGGTAACTTGTGTTATCTGAACTCTCCGCTTGGTGACTTGTTGCATAGCTGAACTCTCTAAACAGTAACTTGATATGTAACTGAACGCTCTAAGTACTAACAATGCTGAATGCTCTAATAAAGTGACAGTCTTATTAGAGTATCTCGATCTACCTTTTGCTACGTGTAGTTTGCTTTCATATCATAACTCAGTGGTTTGTAATCTGATTCTTCTGTACTATTGCAAGGACTTTCTATGATGATTATTCCAGCTACATACAGATTTTCAGCTCATTGCTCTAAGCAGTTTGCCCGGTAGGCGTGAAAACTAATAGCTTTTTTTATTCACAAAATTTGATCGCGTAATTGTGACACAAGTTGGGTTTTGTGTCATATCTCCATGGTCTTTATCTCAATTCCTTTCAAACTATAAAAAGGCACTCCTATGCCATCTACACAGCAATTTTCAAGTCATTCTTCCAACAGAAATTCAACCTTATTTTATGCAAATAATCGGTCATAACTCTGTGACTGTTCATTGGATTCCTACCAATCTTGGTACTAAGATCCTCCTTAATGAGCCCTTTCAGTGTGCCAAATTTCTACTTGAGCGGAGTACGCATTGTGTTTTATGGCAGATTTTGTGAAGTGTGCAAAATGAAGAAGAAAAAAAACAAAGAAATTAAAACTAAACTTTGGTCACTTGTATCTCGGAAATGGCTGGAACGATTTTTTCCAAATTTGGTACGTAGACTCCTCTACTTAGCCGGCAGTTCTGTAGCAAATTTGGCTTCAATCAGATAAGGGATTACGGAGCTACAAAGGTGTGAAAATCACATTTTCTTTCTTCCTGTTAATATACTCATGGCGTGACATGCTGGCTTCTTGGGCCGCACGACACACTACCATGTGTCTTGATTACTGCATGTTTGTTTAGCATTTTTTGGGGCTTTTGATAGCTTAATTCATTCAATACTATGTTATGTAAACACAATTAACTAACCTGTCCGACCGTCAGCTGGCTGAGTATTGTAATGAACGCCATGTACTTCATCTGCATAATATATGTAAGTTTGTTGTATCCACCAAACACAAACTTAATGCTCACTGCTTACCTGTACTATTAATACATTGCCTTCTACTCTGATGGCTACAATCAGCTGGAGCAGATGGACAATCTGTATAAATATGTAGGAGATCAACTACATAAAATCATTTTGTTTGAACTACATTAAATTTCTAACTATTAACTGGTTCTGTGCCAGCTCCTATGAACTGGTTAAGAGTTCAGTAAACAAGTTTTCTGGTAGTTTAGTAAATGAGCTATTGATGCTATTCACAAGGCATTGAGATAGTGCTGTGGGTCAGTTCATTAAGTTTCTCACTGACACAACAAGCTAATGTCAATAATTTTTAACATTTCCCATACATCATGATCATATATAGACAATTCCAAATTCACCTTAAAAATACTGTAAGTACATACAATTTTGTTATTTTAAAAAAAATTATGCATAATTATATTACATGCGAGGCTCATGCGCATACGTATCACCTATGTAGTACTGTATAAAACGTATGCTTACTAGGTAAACTGCTTATAGGAATGAACTGTAAATTGATGTATAGTTGGATTAATAATTGCAGAATAATCTTTCAGTGGTTTAGAAGAAAATACACTGTGAAAATCAATTACATGTAATAAGTGCTCGATCGAGATATTCTAATAGTGCAGTTACCCTATTAAAACATCCAGTAAGTAGCAACAGGACATTCTATAGCAAACAAGTCATCCTGCACAGATTTCAACTGTCAACATGTAGAGAGTTTAGCTACAAACAAGTCACCATGTAGAGCGTTTAGCTACAAAAAAGTCACTCTGTAAAGAGTTCAGCTATAAACTACTGTAGGCACCCTGTAGAGAGTTCAGCTTCAAACAAGTCGCCCTTTAGAGAGTTCACCTACTCAACAAGTCAACCTAGAGAGCTCTGCTAACAAGCCACCCTGTAGAGAGTTCAACTAAAAAATTACCCTGCAGAGTTCAGCTATGTTACAAATCACCTCATAGAGAGATCAACTAAAATTAAATCACAATGTAGTGAGTTAAGCTACAAACAAGTTACGCTGTAGAGAGTTCAGTTACGCTGTAGAGAGTTCAGCTACGTAGAATCAAGTCACCATATAGAGAGTTTAGCCACAAAACAAGTCACCTTGTAAAGAGTTCCGATACGTTACAAGTCACCCTGTAGAGAGCTGCAAATATGTATACAAAAAACTATTAACAAAATCTTAATCTTCTTCCTGTAAAGAAAATCTAATCCAAAACAGCCAAGCTGTAAAAAGAAGAGTGCAGCCCTCAAAAAGGCTATGGTGAAAAAAGATGTGAAATCCAAGGTGGCGGCCAAGAAAAGGCTGTGATGGTAGGTTAATGGTAAAAATTTAATAACAACAATTCAAGTGAATTTTGGTGCCACACAAAATTCACCTGAATTGTCATTATTAAAATTTTTACCATTAACCTACCATCACAGCCATTTCTTGGCCACCACCTTGGATTTCACATCTTTTTTCACCATAGCCTTTTTGAGGGCTGGACTCTTTTTTTATAGCTTGGCTGTTTTGGATTAGATTTCACTTCTTTTTGCATTTGTATATCCCAAAGCCGGCTTATGGCCGGCTTTGGGACTTTTTTAACCTATCTTTTTTCTTTACCACAGGAAGAAGAAAAGATGAAGCAGATGTTAAATACTTTAAATATTTCTGATTTTATCAGTAAATGTACAATTTATATATATAATTCGTATAATTATTACAGAATTATCTACATGATTGCTTCTTTGTAATTGAACGTTCTACAAGGTGACTTCTTCTAGATGATGTCTCTACAGGGTCACTAGTTTGTAGCTGAACTCTCTACATGGTAGTTTCTTTGCAACTGAACTCTCTACAAGGTGACTTCTTCTAATAACTTCTTCTAGCTGATCTCTCTACAGGGTGATTTGTTTGTAGCTGAACTCTCTACAGGTGATTTGTTTACAGCTGAACTTTCTACAAGGTAACTTCTTCTAGCTGTTCTCTCTACAGGGTGACTTGCTTGTTGTTCATCTCTCTACAGGGTGACTTGTTTGTAGCTGAATACTCTACATGGTGGTTTCTTTGTGGCTGAACTCTCTACAAGGTGACTTCTAGCTGAACTATCTCTTTCTGCAGTTGAATTTCCTACAAGGTAACTTCTTCTAGCTGATCTATCTACAGAGTGAATTGTTTGTTACTGAGCTCTCTACAGGGTGATTTGTTTGTAGCTGATCTCTATACAGGTTACTTATTTCTAGCTGATCTCTTGAATTCTCTTCAGGGTGACTGCCCTATTAGGATGACAGTTCTATTAGAGTATCTCAATCTCGCACTTGCTACACCAAATTGGATTTTGTGTTATAACTCTGTGGCTTTAAGTCTGATACTTCTACGCCATTGAAGAGCCCTTCTAAGATGATTACTCCATCTCTACAGTGATTTTCAAAGCAATGCCCCAAGCTGTTTTTCTGGTAGTCGTGACAAGTAGTCGTTTTTATTAGCTAATCTCGATTGCATAATTGTTACACATTGTTGGTTTTTTCGTTGTATCTTCCTGGCTTTTAGCTTGATTTTTTTTAAACCACAAAAGGTTTGAGGTTCAATAGTTAACCTATTCACCCACTGATTTTCAGTTTCTTCCCATAAGCGGTTTACCCTGTAGGCGTGACAACATATTGGTGTTATTTTTCGTGAATGGTCGCTAATAACTCTTTGCTTGTTTATCGTATTCCAGCCAAAGTTGGTACCAAGATGCGCCTTTATACCCCCTTCTGTGTGCCAAATTTCAAGGTAATTGGATATAGCGTTCGCATTTTATAGCAAGTTTTGTAAGTGTGCGAAAAGAGGAAGAAAAATAAGAAAAAAAATGAAGAAACTAAGCCAATTTTTGAAGTCGTATATCTCAGGAACGCTTGAAGCGATTGGTTAAATTTGGAATGTGGAGTACTGAAGTTGGAGGGTGCGTCCACAGCAAAAGTCCTCTTGTTTCATCAAGGCAGCACAGAGCTACAGAGGTGCACAAATTGTGTTTTCGTTCTTCCTGTCAATATACTCACGGGTGTTGCGTGCCAGCTTCTTGGGCCGCACAACACACTGCGGTAAAGAAAAAAAGATTGGTTAAAAAGCCCCAAAGCTGGCCATGCAGGTCAGCTTTGGGGTATACAAATACAAAAAGAAGTGAAATCTAATCCAAAACAGCCAAGCTGTAAAAAAAGAGTGTGGCCCTCAAAAAGGCTAAGGTGAAAAAAGATGTGAAATCCAAGGTGGTGGCTAAGTAATGGCTGTGATGGTAGGTTAATGGCAAAAATTTTAATAACAACAATTCAGGTGAATTTTGGTGCTGCTTGGTCTTGGCACAAAATTCACCTAAATTGTTGTTATTAAAATTTTTACCATTAACATACCATCACAGCCATTTCTTGGCCACCACCCTGGATTTCACATCTTTTTTCACCATAGCCTTTTTGAGGGCCGCACTCTTTTTTTACAGCTTGGCTGTTTTGGATTAGATTTCACTTCTTTTTGTATTTGTATACCCCAAAGCTGACCTGCATGGCCAGCTTTGGGGCTTTTTTAACCTATCTTTTTTTTTTTTTACCACAGGAAGAAGAAAAGATGAAGCAGATGTTAAATACTTTAAATATTTCTGAATTCATCAGTAAATGTACAAATTATATATATATAAAATACATATATTTATTACAGAACTCTCTGCATGGTGGTTTCTTTGTAACTTAACACTCAACAAGGTGACTGGGTGAATTGTTTGTAGCTGAACTATCTACAAGGTAACTCTTCCTCTAGCTGATCTCTACAGGGTGATTTGTTTGTAGCACTATCTAGGTAACTTCTTCTAGCTGATCTTTCTACAGGGTGATTTGTTTGTAGCTGAATTCTGTACAGGTGATTTGTTCGATGAGGGGGGCAAGAAGTTATAGGATAAAACAGTGTATATTCCACTAAGAGGAAAAGAATGGAAATCTAGTACACATGCAATTTATACTAATTTGCTTAACTTTGCTTGGTATACGTATAGCTGGATGAATGAATAGCATACACTTTAGTTGCATGGATTTCTGGAAAAAAAATTAAAATTAGGCCCCATAGGTTTGTATTTGGGAACATTTTTGATAGCTATTTAGCTAACAAAATGCATGCTTTGCAAATAGATAAACATGGTAAAGTGTACAAAACAAAATAAGGAATTATTATTGTAATTTGCAAAATAAATATTATCAGTTAATGACCTTAGAATCGTGACTGTTCTATTAGTGTAGTGACCGCTCTATTAGAGTAATAACTGCTCTATTAGAGTATCTCGATCTTCAGCACAAAAATTCAAACTTAATTATTTACTTCATTTTCTTCACAGTACACAGTTTATAACTGTAAAATGCATTTATAACTGTGTCTTCTATTTTGGCTTTCCGTACTTCTGAATATAGTGTGAATGTATGATTCCTGTTTCTAGTGCAATATAGTCCTGTAAGCTCAGGGGGGAGGGGCAGAGAAGGGTCAGGGGGAAAAGCTCCCCTTGCCCACCCCCCCAGATCCATTTATGTACAATGCAGCATGTTATTAACCAGAAGAACAAAACATTTTAGCCCATGAGTAGTTTCATGTCCTCCAAATGAGACATTTTTACAGTGGAGTTGCATACCAGGTAGAACACATGACAAGTACACCCTTAAGTTTAGTTTAGGTGCTATGTAACTCTATGGCAGTTTCTTTTCAACCAAAAATATGACAGTTAATATATACACGCACTGATGGCTAGGCCGATCACATGTATACAATTACACATCAAGATAGTCTAATACAAAAGTCAATCTAGATTTGTTAATCACGTCTTGCATCCAAAGCCATAATCACTGAAACATTGTTGTCAGCTATTCACATTCCTTGATGTGCAGGTAACTAAGTCATACAGCTTCTGTCAATAAATCAAGACACACGGTAGTGTGTTATGTGGCCGAAGAAGCTGGCGTGCTACACTGTGAGTATATTGACAGGAAGAAAGAAAATGCGGTTTTCACATCTTTGTATATAACAGGGGCGTACACAGAAATTTTGAAAATGGGTTTCCACTACAGCTAAATGGCTGTTATATTAAAGTAGTTTGTGTTACCTGACTGCTCTATTAGAGTATCTCAATCTTTTCACCAAAATCATAATTCAGAACAATGCTATAAGTGTTACTATCATGTTAGAAACTATTATTTGACTAAGATAAAATGTCCTGTTCCATGATAGATTCCAGATTCTGGAAACCTGAAGTTTCAATTTCTTAATGCTTCAAGTAGTGTGTAAAATCCAAAGGGGTTTCCTGAAGCCCTGGAACCTCCCTTGGTATCCCATGTATAGCTTTGTGCATCCTCATTCTATTGGAATCAATTTTGCTGCAGAGGTGCCCATCAGGAAGGGGAGCCCACATGCCAAATTTGAAGAAAATTGCCCAAGCTATTGCCAAGATATGAGCGACCAAAATTTTGTTTTCGTTTTTTCTTCTTTTGGGAAATTTACCATAAAACACCAATGCGTGCTCCATTCTGGCTGCAATTTAGCACACATAAAGGGCTCATTAAAGCGGATATCAGTACCAAGATTGGTAAGAATCAGATGAACATTTATGGAGTTAAGACCAATTATTCACGTAAAATAAGGTGGAATTTCTGTCACGCCCACAGGGTAAACCCCTTGGAAAGGGTCCACAAACCGAAAAATCAACTTTTACAAATTGATCCCCCTACCAATGTGGGATGTTCATTGTAGTATACTATGCTAGATCCACCATGAAACCAGATGCACAATTGTTGTCTTCACAGAAATATCACTTTTTGTATCTCACGAAATGCAAAATTTATTTTTAAAAGTTCATGCTCCACTCAAAGGACTGGATGAAACTTGCTACTTAGCCAGATCTTATCTATAGTTGTTGTAATTTAAAAGTACACACAGCAGTGAGCAAATGATTTGCTACATTCACGGCACAGGCCTGCTTTCTTTTTAAAATCACATAATGAAATACAAACTTTCAAATTAAAGCTTCCCTATCAGCCAAGGCAAGAAAAGTCCCAAACATTCTTCATAGTATTGTGATAAGGTTGGGTGTATAGTCTGTCTATGCTGTTAGTCTGGAAAGGATCTGAGACTTCTCACCATCTGCATCACAAGCATCAAAATTTTTTGCAACATTTGGGAATTGTATTGTGCCTTCTAGCTATTTCCAATGCTTCTGTAGCCACAATACCCATCAATGATAGTCTGGAACGATGACAAAAAATGTTCCAGGACAGTTGGTACCAGTGGTTGTCAATTATTATTTCACCGATATCCTTCATGCATCGTTCGAAGCTCTAGACCACTGGAGGCAACTAAATCGTCCAAAACTGACTTCACCTCTCATGCTCCACAGTGGCTTCAAATCTTTACTAGATCACCCTACAGCACCACCATGTTACAAAATACTCAAAAATAAACTGAAAAAACCATGAAATCGAATCGAGCTAGGTGGGGCTCCTGGCGAGCTGCTGGAATACTACATCATATGAAATCACACAAACAACGACTGCTACTACTGCCAAACATTTTCACCCATCTTTTATCATAATTCTAAACAAAATTATGTAGGTGATCAGTGCAGCATCAGAAGTGAAGAATATTTGTCTTGGCTGGTAGTGCAGCTTGAATTTGAAAAATTGTGCTTCGTTTCGTGATTTTTGAAAGAAAGCAGCTCTGTGCTGGGAATCTAACAAATTATTTACTTGTTGATGTGTGTACTTTTTAACTAAAACAACTATAGATAAGATCTGGCTAAGTAGCAAGTTTCATCTGGTCATTTGTGTGGAGTATGAAATTTTAAAAATAAATTTTACGTCTTGCGAGATATAAAATTCAATATTTCTGTGAAGACAACAATCGTGCTTCTTGTTTCATGGTGGTCTAGCTATGGTGCGCTACAATGAACATCCTACAATGGTAGGGGAATCAATTTGTAAAAGATGATTTTTTGGTTTGCAGACCCTAGAAAATTGCTATGTAGATGGAGTAACCATCATAGGTAGAGTCTGCAATGCAAAAAATCGATATCTTCTAATCAACTACCTAGCTATTGTCATGTGTTAGGCTAAGTGTAACTTAAATAACACCAGCGCGGCAGCCAAGTTTGTCACTTTCTTCTGGTAGAAAAAATACAAATGTCTTAAAATCACGTGATTTTTCGTTGCAATGGTTCGTAGGGCTTTTCATATGCCACGATATTCACTTTCAACATTGTTCAAGTAGTCTTTCATCAACTGAAAGTATTGGTGGTTTGATTTTATTGGTAAATTTCTCGTGGTTACTATGTCTTTTCAAGTTGAGGATTTTACAGCGAGCCCTCGATTGGCTACCCTCACATCATTAAAGAAAACTGAACTTGTATCATTGGCCAATCACTACAAATTAGAAGTCTCTACTGCATCTCGTAAAGCAGACATTAGAAAAATCATAACTGTAGAGGAAGAAATTGTCTCGGAAGAAGAGGAGGACACACCCACTGATTTGGAGCTGAAAAGGCTAGAGTATCAAGAAAGGAAATGGGAGCGTAAAAGCCAGCTGAGAACAAAAGGAATTAGAGTTGAAAGAACATGAACTGTCCATTCAATTGAAAATTAAAGAACTAGAGTTAGCAGGAGCTAGTGCTGGCACCACTGGGAAACCAGAAAAGTTTGACATGAGTAAACATATTCAATTCGTTCCTCCCTTCCAGGACTCTGAGGCAGATAAGTACTTTCTACATTTTGAAAAGGTAGCATCCAGTTTAGAATGGCCCAAGGAAGTCTGGACTCTTCCTCCCCAAAGTACCTTAATTGGTAAGGCCCATGAGGTTTACTATGCTCTGTCAGTAGACCAAAGTTCAGATTATGAGGTGGTCAAAGGAGCTATCCTGAAGGCTTATGAGTTGGTGTCTGAGGCTTATCACCAGCAATTTTGTGGGTGTCACAAAGGAGAGCAGCAAACCTATGTGAAGTTTGCTAGGTCCAAGGAAAATCTTTTTGATCGTTGGTGTAGTTCCAAAGATGTTAATCAAGAGTTTGCCAAGCTTCATCAGTTAATGCTGTTAGAGGAATTTAAGAACTGTCTACCCTCCGACATCAAAACACAACTAGATAAGAGGAAAGCCAATGATTTGCACCAAGCAGCTGTCTGAGCGGATGATTATGCCCTAACACACAAGAGTACTTTTAAGAGACTGCCGCCAACATCTGGAGACAATACAGGTCGAGTACCTGCTGCTGTAGACCGAAAGTTGCCGTCAGACAATCCATCGCCTAAATTGTTAAATCTTAAAGGTAGTACAGCCCCTCCAGACAGCCAGCCTGGTTTGCCAACTGGCCCAGTGTGCTATTATTGTAAGCATCATGGGCATGTTAAAGCCGAGTATAAGGCCTTGCAGAGGAAGCATGCTAAACCAATGACTGTAGCATCACCAGCCAATGTTGCTATAACAATTCCTAAGGAATATGTTTCATTTATTTCATCAGGGTGGTAGCACTGCTAGATTCAGGGGAGAGTATCCCAATTACAATTCTTAGGGACACTGGAGCAGTTCAGTCATTGATTTTAGAAAGTACCTTGCCTTTTTCTGATGATTCTAGGACAGGAAGTAACCTTACAAGGAGTGGAGCTGGGTCACATGAGTGTACCATTGCATAGTATTCACTTAAAGTATAGTCTGGTAGATGGCCCTGTTATTGTGGGAGTCAGACCTTCTCTCCCTGTAAGAGGTGTATCTCTGATTCTAGGTAATGACTTAGCTGGCCAACGAGTGACTGCCACTGATACAATGACCACATCTTCCATGTCTGAAAGGCAAGTGACTGAAGCAGACAGTGATACCTCACATGGTGAATGCTCCACTGTTGAAGAAAACATGGTAGATGACATTCCAGTAAGGTAGAGAAGCAACCTGTTAATCAAGCAAGTACAGACGATGTGTCCAAGCTTACCTTTACACGCTAAGAGCTTTGCGGGAACAGTCTGATGACCCAGAGATACAGCACCTTTGCCAGTATGCACTCGATGAGTACAAAGTATATACTGTACCCAGGGGTTACTTTATGAAAGATGGTGTGCTCATGAGGAAATGGAGGGCTCCCACGGTACCAGCCTCACATGAGTGGAGTGTGATTTATCAGATTGTGGTGCCCCAGAAGTATCGTAGTACTGTATTGAGTCTGGCTCATGACACGCCCATGGCTGGTCATTTGGGAATGAATAAGATACATCGCCAGGTTCTCAATCATTTATATTGGCCAGGTATAAGTAGAGATGTTAAGAAGTTTTGTAAGAGCTGCCACACTTGTCAAGTGGTAGGAAAGGCCAACCAGAAATGCAAGGTTGCCCCACTGAAGCCAATTCCAGTAGCTAAGGAACCCTTCTCTCATGTGATCATAGATTGTGTGGGTCCTCTCCCAAAGACTAAGAAAGATAACCAATATCTCCTAACTATTATGTGTGGCTCTACTAGGTTTCCAGAAGCCATTCCATTGCAAAACATTAAGACCCCACAGATTGTGAAGGCACTAGTTAAGTTTTTTACGCTCTTTGGTCTCCCCCGTGCTGTGCAATCGGACCAAGGCTCCAATTTCATGTCTGTACTTTTTCAGGAGGTGATGTCCCAGTTAGGAATTAGTCAGTTGATATTGTCAGCTCATCACCCTCAATCTCAGGGAGCCCTGGAAAGATTCTACCAGACTCTGAAGTCTAATGATTAGAGCGTATTGTTTCCAAGAAGGGAAAGATTGGGATGAGGGAATTCCTCTCTTGTTATTTGTGGGGAGAGAATCCATACAAGTATCCTTAGGATTTAGTCCTTTTGAGTTGGTCTTTGGACATACTCCCAGGGGTCCTTTGAAGTTACTGAAAGAAGCGTTGTTGAAGGAGGAAGACTAACTTGAGAGTGTTCTTAGTCACATATGTGATGTTCATTATAGATTACAGAAGGTGAATGAGTTTGCTCAGGAAAACCTGAAGATTGCTCAGACTGGTATGAAAACTTGGTATGACCAGTAAAAACAAATCACACTGTAGAGAGATCAGATAGAAAAGGTTACCCTGTAGTGTAGAGATTTTGGCTACAAACAGATCACCTTGTAGAGAGTTCACATCGAACTCAAGTAGACTTCAAAGTGTTGAAGGGAGAGAATCAGGGCCAAAGTTTCCTTTTCACTTGTACAGTAGTTACACTGGTGACAATTGAATTTTCTTGAAAAGAAACAGATGGGGTGATCTTGACCTTCTACATCTTCCTGCTACAACACTCCCAATCCAATGTCACTAGCATCCACATAGAGTTTGAACTGTTTGTCAAAATCAGGGGCCAGTAAAACAGGCTCTGAATGTATTTGATTCTCTCAAAAGCATCTTGACACCTGTCTGTCCAATCAAAGTTCACTCCAGCCTTCAGAAGGGCAGTCAAAAGGTTCAGCAATCGATGAGAAGTGATGACAAAATTTCCAATAATAACCAGCCATCCACAGAAACCTCATCACGTCTTTCTTATCAGCAGGTACTGGAAATCTGGAAATAGCTTCAATTTTAGCAGACACTGGGGCAACCTGACCTTGTCCTACAACATGGCCCAGAAATGTTACTTTAGTGTGACAAAACTCGCTAATCATTAAATTGACAGTCAACTTCGCCTCCTGCAACCAATGGAGAAAACTACACAATTGATCAATGTGCTGCTCCCAGGAATGGCTAAACACCATGACATCATCTAGATAAGCCACACAACCATCCAGACCAGATATAACGTGATTAATCATTCGTTGGTAGGTTGCAGATGCGTTTCGCATTCCAAAGGGCATATCTGTATACTGGTACAAGCCATCAGGCATTGCGAAAGCAGATATTACCTTAGCTCACTCACTTAGTGGAACCTGCCAGTATCCCTTGAGCATATCAAATTTGCTCACAAATTGTGAACTACCGATATGATCGATATAGTCCTCAATCTTTGGCAAAGGAAAACAATCAGATTTTGTCATGTTGTTAACTTTCCTAAAGTCAGTACAGAATCTCCAAGTACCATCAGCCTTAGGTACTAACACACATGGGGAGCTCCATGGACTTTGGCTAGGCTCCACGATTCCATGTTCCATCATGTATGCCACCTCTTTACGTATGTAGTCACGTTTAACAGGGTTCACACGATAGGGTGCTGTTTGATAGGTACCGCTCCACCCACATCCACATCATGTACAGCTGCTGTAGTTATTCCTGGGGCATCGGGGAAATTTCCATAAACTCGTGTAAGAGGGACTCTATCTGTGTCTTCTCGGGAGGTGACAGATGTTCGTCCAGGTTAGTCAATATCTCAGAGTTACTTAGCCTCATCACACATTTGTCCTCTCCATTGGTGTCTGGCTCTACCACTGGCTCCTGGTGAATTACTGTGGTTAATGCTGTATGTTTCTCCTCTGAATCAGATTGGCAGTGGTAACATTTCAACATATTAATTGCGCAGAGACGTCTGGACTTCCTCCTTCCTGGAGTACTAATAATATAGTTAACATCATTACTCTTCTCCTGCACAGTGTAGGGTCCACAGTATCTGGCTTTCAGCAGACTACCATGTACAGGTAACAATGCCAGCATACGATCACCAGGTTGAAAAGATTGTTCCCTTGCTTTGCTGAACTCTCTACAGGGTGATTTGCTAGTAGCTGAACTCTGTTCAAGGTGATTTGGTTGTGGCTGAACTCTCTACAGGGTGTTTGGTTTCAAGCTGATCTCCCTACTATGTGACTTGTAATGATCTGAGTCTCTAGAGCACTTTATTTGTAGCTGTACTCTCTACAGGGTGACAGTTATATTAGAGTATTGCTTTTGCTAAACGTGGTTGGCTTTCGAATCATAACTCAGTGGTTCATAATCCGATTCTTCTGTACTACCTACTGCAAGGACTTTCTATGATGATTTTTTCCAGCTACATACTGATTTCCAGCTCATTGCTCTAAGTGGTTTACCTGGTAGGCATGAAAACTAATATTTTTTTTTATTATAAAAGTTGATTGCATAATTGCAACACAGGTTGGATTTTGTGCCATATCTCCATGGTCTTTATCTGGATTCCTTTCACACCACACAAAGGTACTCCTACGATGGTTGCTTCATCTACATAGCAGTTTTCAGCTCATTCCTTCAGGGGGTTTACCCTTTGGGCGTGACAGAATTTCAATCTTATTTTACGTGAATAATTAGTAATAACTCTGTGATTCTTTATCAGATTCCCATCAAATTTGGTACTGAGATTTGCTTTAATGAGCCCTTCAAGTGTACCAAACTTCAGTTTGATCGGAATACGCGTTTGTATTTTGTGGCCGATTTGTAAAGTGCGCGAAAAGACGAAATAGAAGAGAAAACCCTGAAAATTTGGCCACTCGTATCTGGAAAAAGCTGGGGCGCTTTTTCTTCAAATTTTGTATGTAGACTCCCCTACCATGCAGGCACTTCTGTACCAAATTTGGTTCCAATCAGATAATAGATAACGGATGCGTGAAAATCACATTTTCTTTCTTCCTGTCAATATACTCACGGTGTGGAGCACCAGTTTCTTGGGCAGCATGACACACTACAGTGTGTCTTGATCTAGACCTCAGTAGACCCCTTAAGAAAAAAAAACAGAAAAATTAATAAATTGTGAAATCAGATGTAGGTGGCGGCTATAGAAATGGTTGTAATGATAGTAATGTCAATCAGTTTTAATAATGACAGCATCAAAATGTCATTACTAAAATTGATTGAAATTAACAACTGTTTTTAACCTGACTTTTGAGTACCCACACCATCTTTTTACGACTTGACTGTTTTGGCATAGATTAAACAGTGAGAGCAGCAACAGCAACAGCATGTCACTGTACTAATACAATACATGTTACAGCCATGTTTTGCTTTACCACTTTGAATATTACATTTGTTACACCAGCCATTTTCTTTGAAAACTACACCCTATATACATACCTTTGTTTAACTTTACTTTAATCTTGTGAGCTAAATCAGTCAAACCAATCCTTATTAGAGCTTTGATAAACTGATGCCAATTAGTTTTTTTAGATTTTTGTAGCCACAACTGGAGCATCCTTGAACAACACATATCAACATCACTGGGATAATTTTGTCGTACAGCATTCAGTTCCTCATAGCAATCATCTAATAACTCAACTCCTAAGTCATACCAATTGCTTGAAATTTGCTTTTTGTATCTGTGAAGATGCTTTAATTTAGGGGAATCATTAACTGTAAAGTAAGATAGTTGTAAACATTACAAAGTGTGTTCTGTGAGTAATTGATCATTATAATCACTGTATGCACGTACATATGTAGGTATGTATTCATGCTACATGCATGCATGCATATGTATGTATGTATGCATGTATGTATGTATGTATGTATGTATGTATGTATGTATGTATGTATGTATGTATGTATGTATGTATGTATGTATGTATGTATGTATGTATGTATGTATGTATGTATGTATGTATGTATGCATGGATGGATGTATGTATGCATGGATGTATGTATGTATGTATGTATGTATGTATGTATGTATGTATGTATGTATGTATGTATGTATGTATGTATGTATGTATGTATGTATGTATGTATGTATGTATGTATGTATGTATGTATGTATGTATGTATGTATGTATGTATGTATGTATGTATGTATGTATGTATGTATGTATGTATGTATGTCTGTATGTCTGTATGTCTGTATGTATGTATGTATGTATGTATGTCTGTATGTATGTATGTATGTATGTATGTATGTATGTATGTATGTATGTATGTATGTATGTATGTATGTATGTATGTATGTATGTATGTATGTATGTATGTATGTATGTATGTATGTATGTATGTATGTATGTATGTATCCCATCCAAAAACAGCTTGCAGCTGTAAAAAAGTGCGCATCCAAGTAAAGCAGAGTTAACTACAACAAAAAGTAATGATATCATAATGCGGCCATGTGCGAGGTGTGCAAGTTGTAAAATTAATATTAGCTAATCAGATAATACAATATTATTGTTAAAGTGTTAATGAGAACTATGTGATGTTGCTAGTTTTTAAGTGTGTGAGCATTTTCATAAATGCCACACAAATTTGATTCTCAATTAAGCAATGTGTAAAGATTCTCTGATAGCAATAAATAGTTTGAGTTTGGCCATCTTTCCTGTATACGGCAATGCTATGAACAAAGGAAAGGCGGCCAAACTCAAACAGTAGGTAAGTTTCCATGGTTTTGACAGAAACCCCAGATTACAGTGACAGAATATTAAAATAAAACTGTAATTTTAGTGGCATGCAACTGCAGTCAACTAACACCCATTTTAACCAGTAAATCCTTAGTAACACTTTGCCTTTCTTCTTGTACTGCATTAAAATGATCAAGATACTCTAATAGAGCAGTCACAAAATAGCTGTAACACAGCAATAAAAGTTAAAGCATAGTTACAACTTCTACCTAGAATTGCTTAAATTACTAGCTACTTACAGACTTTACAATATAAAAATACAGCACTTGTAGAAATGTGACTCTTCTATTAGAGTGATTGAATGCTCTATTAGAACACTCTCACAGCAGCAATTTAAACATTACCATGGACACCCATAAGTGTTATGTTTACTCAACTGTTGCATTAGAGTTCTGTTGAGTCCGAGCTAAACATATCATGCCATGTATATTGAAATCCAAGTTGTGCATACTAATCACATGTGTATTAATCGATCCCCACAATTGATTTTGGTCTTAACCCATTAACGGTCGTAGCCACCATATGGCAGCATGGCATTATAAGCCATGGTTTCTTTGTAGCTGAATTCTCTACAAGGTAACTTCTTGTAGCTGATCTCTCTACTGCATGGGTGACTTGTGTCTAGTTATACACTCTCTACAAGGTGATTTGTTTGTAGTTGAATACTCTACAGGGTGATTTTTAGTGATGTACAATATATTAATTATATCGATTATCGTGACATATTAATTTTTATATCGTAATCGTGATAAAAAAAAATTATATTGTGATATATGATGGTGTAGCAATTTCATCAGAAAATGATGTTCAAGACAGCATTAGTTTCTTTATAACAGACTTACTTGTAGAGGAAAGCACATGTTAGGGACTATTTTACATGGTTCATGCTCAAATACTAGTAGCTTATTACCACAACTTCATGCAGTTTGTATATCGTGATAATTTATCGTATCGTGATAAATGAAGAGAGCAATAATTGTGATAGACAATATACAAAATTTGCCATATCGCACAACACTAGTGATTTTTTGTAGCCAAACTCTCTGCAGGCTGATTTGTTTGTAGCTGAACTCTCTACAGGATGGTTTCTTTGTAGCTGATGTCTCTACAGGTGACTTGTTTCTAGCTGATCTCTCTACAGGATGGTTTCTTTGTACGTAGCTGAACTCTCTACAGGGTGATTTTTTTCTAGCTGAACTCTCTCTAGGGTGATCACTTCACTGCTGAACCCTCTACAAGGTGGCTTCTTCTATCTGATCTCTCTACAGTATGATTTGTTTGTAGTTGAACTCTCTACAAGGTGACGTTTTCTAGCTGAGCTCTCTCTTGTTTCTAGCTGATCTCTCTACAGAGTAACTTGCTAGTAAAGCTGAAGTCATAGCTGAACTCTCTTCAGTGTAACTTGTAATGTTCTGAATCACTACGGCAATATATTTGTAGCTGAACTCTCTATAGGGTGACTTGCTCCTTGCTGAAGTGCCTACAAGATTAACTTTTTGCAGCTGAACTCCCTACAGAATAACTTGTAATGTAATAGAATTCTATAATGGAGTAAATAAATTAGCTGAATGCTCTATTAGGGTGACTGTTCTATTAAAGTATCTCGATCTCACATTTGCTACACGGAGTTGGCTTTCGAATCTTAACTCAGTGGTTTGTAATTCGATTCTTCTGTACTACTGCAAGGACTTTCTATGAAGATTATTCCAGCCATACACCGATTTTCAGCTCATTGCTCTAAGCGGTTTGCCTAGTAGGCATGAAAACTAATACTTTTTAATTCATAAAAATCGATCGTGTAATTGTGACACAGGTTGGGTTTTGTGTCATATCTCCATGCTCTTTATCTCGATTCTTTTCAAACCACCAAAAGGCACTCCTACAATGGTTACTCCATCTACATAGCAATTTTCAACTCATTCCATGAAGCAAATTACCCTGTAGGCGCGACAACAAATCAATCTTGTTTTACGCGAATAATCGGTCATAACTGCCAAACCATTCATCGGATTTGCACCAAATTTGATGCTAGGACTTGCCTTTGGACTCCCTTTCTGTGTGCCAAATGTCAAGGCGATCAGAGCATGTGTTTGCATTTTATAACAATTTTTGCAAGTGTGCAAAAACACGAAGAAGAATAAGAAAAAAAAACGAAGAAAAAAATCAAAACTTTGGCAGCTTGTATCTTGGAAATTCCGGCCATGTCCTTCACAATTGGTATGTAGACTCCCCTGGCTGGCGGGCAACGCTGTAGCAAATTTGGTTCCAATTGGATAAGGGATCACCGAGATACAAAAGTGTGAAAATGACGTTTTCTTTCTTCCTGTCAATATACCCACGGTGTGGCGCCGGCTTTTTGGGCCACACGACACACTATCGTGTCTTGATGTAAACAAAAACAACACAATTGATTTCCTTATTTCATAGCGAGTATTTAAATGTATGGTTACTAAGTAATTCTGCATATGGTAAGGATAATATGATGCAATTTGGCGATTCGGCTAGTAGTCACCAGGAATTCAGCTGGCAATGGGTTAATTAATTAATTAATGTCTATATACTGGCCGCCCAGTTGTAGCCTGGTCTACATTGAGATGCAGCCTGGGTAAAGTCACAAACTTAGTGACATCGTGAATGTAGCCCAGGGGGCTCCTTTGATCTGAGGTGTGAAAGTGATACATTTATAATTTATAACATGTAATTTACTGTACGTACACCACAAAGTTAACTCACTTCTTCCAAACTCTTCATCGTCACTATCATTACTATATATATCATCTTCACCATTATCTAAGAAAGAAACATATAACAATAAACACTGTGCATGAATACCTTGTAGTATAAGTTGCACAAAGAAATTCTAAATTTATGCATATTGACATTTAAACAATTAACAGACCTAGCAGACTGTATGTTATAGTTAAAGCACTGCCACGCGTGTGTATGGAAATACAGCACAAGGGTGTGTGTCGAGAGGCTAATACAGCACAAAGTGAAGATGAGTGCTGTATTTGCCTCGAGACACCCCCCCAAATGCTGTATTTTTCGTACACACAAGCATAGGCGGTGCTTTAAGTGTTATATTGTACTTCCTGGTTGTCTGGCTCAGAGTGATTTTCTCTAGTACTCAAACTGTTACGGTTTTCGGTGATCAGGATATCAGTATGTGTTTATATAATCTATTTCTAGTCATAGAACAAACTAATAGGATTAATTAGGCTAGTTTTATCGATCTACAATGTCACGCACGTGATCTTTCGTGATGTCTTAGTGGAGTTGTTTTGTGATCAGATGATCAGTAAGTGTTGATACAGTCTATTTCTAGCAGTAGAATGAACTGGTAGGATTAGTTTGGCTGGTTTTAGTGATTTACAGTGTGTTGTTTTCGTAACATTCCGTAAATAAATTCTCTGCATAACTGTGCTGTATTTGCCCAATTAAGTGCATAACTGTACTGTATGACTCATACAGTACAGCTATGCAGCTAATAAGTACTGTATGGACAATACGACATGCGGCATTGCAATGATCCTCCCATGCAAAGTACATTATATGTATATGGAACACCCAATATCAGCAATAATACATATATGCAAACATGCATACCTGAATCAGGTTGTATCCCAACATTATTCATGCTCCCAGTGTATACAGCATGGCTTGTCACCTCTTCTCCAGGACTACCACCTGTACTTTGTACAGGGGAGGTGCCTTCTGCATAGAACAAAAGTATATATACACACAAGTATACTGGAATTTTCAACTACTGAAACAAGCTGAAGTAGTGCATGATATTAAATCACAGTAAAACAATAAGAAGTGTTATATCCCTACTGTGCATTTCCATGATACGTATCTTGAGGGATATATATAACATTTCTTATTGTTTTACTGTGATTTAATATCGTGCACTACTCCAGCTTGTTTCAGTACTTTTATTCATGTGCTATGATCCCTACTAAAATTCCAAATTTTTTGTGTACTTGTTTGTTAACTTTTTTGTAAAAGAAAATTATTATGACTGGTGGACCCACGCATACTGCATCAAAAGAAAGAAATAGCACCGCGCTTCACAGCTATCAATTTATCATTTGAAAATTAAAGTGAAGTCTTTGTTGTCAGTCATGTTCAACCCGTTACACAGCATTACAATTCAAGAACATATATGTATATATATATATATAAATGTGTGCGTGTTATAGTTTAAGCACCGCTGCACGTGTGTATGGAAAATACAGCACGAGGGGGCATGTCGAGAGGCTAATACAGCACAAGGCAAAGCCAAGTGCTGTATTTGCCTCGAGACACCCCCCCAAGTGCTGTATTTTTCATACATACAAGCATAGGCAGTGCTTTAAGTGTTATATTGTACTTCCTGGTCATCTGGCTTTGAACGATTTTCTCTAGTACTCAAACTGCTGCGATTTTCGGTGATCGGGATATCAGTAAGTGTTTAAATAACCTATTGCTAGTTGTAGAACAAACTGATTGGATTAGTTTGGCTAGTTTTAGCGATTTACAATGTCACGCACGTGATCAATCATGCTGTCTTAGTGGAGTCGTGTTTAAAAAGCTTCATGATCAGATGATTAGTAAGTGTTTATACAATCTATTTCCAGACGTACAATGAATTCGTAGGATTAGTTTGACTGGTTTTAGTGATTCACAGTGTGTTGTTTATGTAACATTCCTTAAATAAATCCTCTGAACTGCTTTTGCCCAAGTGTACTGTATTTGCCCAATTAAGCGCATAACTATACTGTAATTGTCCAATTAGCTGCATAACTGCTCTGTATGACTGATACAGTACAGTTATGCAGCTGACTAGTACTGTATGGACACTACAATACGTGACATCACTTTGATCCTCCCACACAAAGTACAATATATATATATATATATATATATATGTTAGAGTTAAAACACTGCAGTGCATGTGTATGGAAAATACAGTACGAGGGTGTGTGTCGAGAGGCTAATACAGCACGAGGCGAAGCCGAGTGCTGTGTTTGCCTCGAAACACCACCCGAATACTGTATTTTTCGTAGCAAGGCGGTGCTTTAAGTGTTATATTGTACTTCCTGGTGATCTGGTTCGGAGCAATTTTCTCTAGTACTCTAACCACTGCGATTTTCGGTGATAAGTTTAACTAATTTATTTCTAGTCATAGAACAAACTATTAGGATTAGTTTGGCTAGTTTTAGTGATTTACAATGTCACACATGTGATCAATAGTGCTGTCTTAGTGGAGTCGTGTTTAAAAGCTTCGTGATCTGACGATCAGTAAGTGTTTATACAATCTATTCCTAGCCGTAGAACAAACTTGTAGGATTAGTTTGGCTGGTTTTAGCAATTTACAGTGTGTTGTTTACGTAACATTCCACAAATAAATTCTCTGCATAACTGTACTGTATTTGCCAAAGTATGCTGTATTTGCCTAATTAAGTGCATAACTGTACTGTATTTCCCAATTAGCTGTACTGTATGACTCATACAGTACAGTTATGCAGTTGATTAGTACTGTATGGACAATAATTATGATACACGGCATTGCTTTGATCCTCCCACGCAAAGTACAATATATACACATAGACAGAGAGATTTGTTATATTTCTACAAAAAAAAAACCATGCACCACCTTTACAGGTGAGACCCATGATCCGGAATCACAGGTAGCCACTAGGTGTCAAATAGTTGGTGGTTTGAGGCAAGACATTGTCAGCAGCAATTGCAAACACTACATGCAACTCTTTAAATTGGTATTTAAGATGACAGTTATGATGTTTAGATGGCAAGATCTGAGCATCACAAAACTTTCTGAGGTTGATTTATAATGCTATGTAACTAGGCCAAGCACCGAGAGGTATGTTATTAGCACTGTCTCAACAAAACCCCACAGTTTGCACAATGTACAGGTTTCTTTTTTTCAGTGTCTAAAGAATGGGATATTTAATTTAACAAAGTTTTAGCTAAGTAGTTTAATAATTACAGTGGGAAAAGAGTTGTACAGTAATCTTCCTAGCATTATATCATTTGTATATCACCAAACTAATCAGCCTAGGTACAGGAAAGTACAGCATACTGCAATTTACTAAATGAGGTGGCCATTACGCTTCGTTTGTAGCTATGCTGCACTTGTTACACAGCATTACAAATGAAGAACAGTACAAGAAACTTCTCTGTAATGAATCCAGTCGCTACGGAAAATGCGGGAGAAAAGCATGACACAGCCAGAGGGAAGCCATATGGCACTATCGCAAACTGAAACCTTGCGTTGTCAGCGAAAAGAACTGAAAGGACAAAACCATGATACATGCATTAAACATACTGCAGTTGGTGAAAAGGTATGTCTCGGGATGAAGCAATATCGAACAGTGAAAAAATCAAGCCCGTAGCCTTATCCATTGTTGAGTTATGCTTAGCTGAAGGCATCAGTTAGTTAGTTATTCAGAGTTAATAGGACATTTTTAAAATTCAATAGAAACTTGTTGGAAGGGTTTAGGGTCACTCTGAAGGCATTTTTGGGCTTGGCTATGCCTAACCAATACTGCCAAGCTGATATGAAGGAAATTCGAGACTGGTTTTAGGGTGACATTTTTGGGCAAGAAATCCCAACCCTAATATAAAGTACTACTGTACTGTATGATTAAGTGAGCAATTTACACTGAAACTGATGCTAACCTTGCAAAGTATCCTCCTGGTATTCTGTACTAGCTTGTTGGGGTTGTGATGCACTCAATGATTTCTGCTGAATAAACACACAACATATGTATAAACATTATGCTAGTGAAACAGTACAGTAGGTGAACACACCAGCACAAACAGGTATGGTTACAGAGCAACATTGTAGTATGGTGTATGGTCAGATCATAGACTGTCACAAATCAGTTGAAAACTGGTTTACAAATAGTTATAACATGACTATATGTGACTGGATCTGCAAAAACCGGTCTTATTGCCCAAGACAGGAAGTTTGATTTTTTTCACACAAACACAAAGCTTTATGAATGCACTATCAAATTTCATTGTCACAGTCGAGTAGAGTAAATTAAGTGGTCTGCTTTTGCTGGCTGCTTTTTTCAAGCACAGTGGTGAGCTGTACAAGTGGTATGGGGTCTTGATGGATCCCTGGCCAACCAGGAGATGGCTGTGTGTGGCTGTACAGTTCTGTGGTATTCGACAATGGCCTGTGCAGTAAAATTTCCTTCAGTTTAGCCCGTTTTGAGCCCTGAATGGCCCATAACTTAACTTAATTCATCCCAACATGTTCCTTTTCAATTTTTAAACACCATCTTGCATGCCTCCCACTCCTTTTGGAGCTCACTGATACAGTCAGCCTCAGTTTAAAAATTATCTAAAATGGCGGTAATTGAGTACCTCTTCAGTGGATGATCTGGAAGGTAAGAAATTGTTGTAAAATGTGTGAAGATTTGGTATGCGTAGCTACCATTGGCCACTGAATATTTAAAACCAGCATTTCTTGATACTTTTAAATAGGTGATAAGACCTGTTTTCCCAGAAACAGTCACATACGTGAATACCTCTTTTAGTCATGCAGTCTGGCCACTATTTAGTTCAAAGAGTACCAAAAGAAATCATACATGGCACCATCACAGAAAGTCATACTACAAGGCAATGAATTTACCAATACGCTAAGCTGATGATCAGAGGAATTACAATACTACTATATAGTCACCTTGTATAGAGTTCAACTATGTTACAAGTCACCCATAGAGAGTTCAGCAACAAACAATTATAGCCCTGTGGAGAGTTCAGCTCCATTACAAGTCACCCTTCAGTTATGTTACAAGTCACCCCGTAGAGAACTCAAAGTCATTCTGTAGAGTTCAGCTACAAAGAAATCACACTGTACATTAGAAGTCACTATGTAGAGAGTTCAGTCTGTGTAGAGAAGAGAGTTCAGCTACGTAGGCTACAAGTCACTCTTTGGAGAGTTCAGCTACAAACAAATCATCCCGACAAACAAAATTCTGTAGAGAATGCAGTTACTATACCCTTTATGGAGTTCAGCTGCATCACAAGTCTTAGTAGAGAAGTCACCCTGTAGAAGTCACCCAGGCTGAAACTTCTACAGGGTGACTTTTACAAGTCACCCTGTAGAAGTTTCAGCTTGGTTACAAGTCAACCTGCAGAGAGTTAAACTGCAAGATTTAGAGAGCTCAGCTACACTACAAGTCTGCCTGTTGAAAGCTCAGCTAGTTACAAGTCACCCTTTAGAGAGTCAGCTTGGTTACACGTCTTCCTGTTGAGAGTTCAGCTATGTATGTAACAAGTCACACTGTATAAAGTTTATCTACCCCACCATAAATCAGGAAAAATTTGCTGTTAAAAAATTTCATCATTGACCGTATTGACGAAAATTAAAATGATAATTTTTACCACCATCCCAAGCACACCGAGCATCCACGGAAAATGTTGGTTAGGGAATGATGTAGTTATGGTTAAAATCCATCACATTTCAGCACAGTGGACATCCAATGATTCCACTCATGAGGAGTCAGGTTGAGCCTCAGGTTGAGCCTCAGGTTGAGCCTCAGGTTGAGTAGTGGGTTTAGAGCAAGGTAGTAGCTATCGCTTTACAATCCAACAGAGCTGCTATAGTGTTCTGGTAGCTAGTAGGTGTGGATGTACAAGCAGCTATCTCTTTTCAAATGCACATGACCTTTGACACGTCGCTGTGACATGGTTTCGCTTCTAGTTACACTATGTTTTAAATTTGCTGTAATAAATTTTCATTGTTTGCCAAATGATGAAAACACATTGTGTTGAAAAATTTAATGATAAAAATTTTCAATGTTGAAATATTCCCAATTTACGGTACGTTACTAGTCACCATGAGTCTAGTTACAAACTAGTTGCCCTGTAGAAAGATCAGCTAAAGTACATTACAAATCACCCTGTATAGAGTTTAGCTATCTTATAAGTCAGAGTTTCAAAACAATATGCACGTATATTCATACAACAAAAATGTTTTTAAAAACACATACAGTAGTTAAATAAATTGATATCATTTTCCTGTAGTAAAGAAAGACAACTCTGGGATATGCGATTACAAAAAGAAGCCAAGGGTGTGGCCCCAAAAGAACCAGGGTGAAAAAAGATGTGCAATCAAAGGTGATCGCCAAGAAATGGCTGCAATGATGTTAATGCCAATGATAACTCATCATTGCAGCCATTTCTTGGCTGCCATGTTTGATCTCATATCATGGTTCTTTTGTGGGCTGTACCTTTTTCACAGCTTAGCTGTTTTGGTTTAGATCTATACATGTATATCACATGCTCATTCTCCAATAAATTAGGCTAACAAAGACTATTACTACATTGCTACCAAATGAACACAGCTACATGTCTACATGTAAAACAGTACAATAACTGGACTGAATTCATAGACTGAATTGGTACCAATTTTACCATGTGCTTGCTCATGCAAAATTAGCTACCAACAAATAAACTATGGACAGTAGCTACCAATGTATTAGCTAACCATCAAGAAAGTAAAATCACCTTCTATGTTAAAAGTGGGTGCCTTTGATCTGTACATGTCCCCATACTATAAAACCATTATAACACACACCTATAATTGGTTTGTATCTGTAATTGGTTTATAATTGGTTTTATTGGTTTGTAGTGCCTTTGACTAACTTTTGCACACACATAATCACATAATATCTATTCTGTTCAGTGAAAAGAACCTGGATCCATGCAAGTATGTGGTAGCAGCCTTAGTGGATGCCTCTTTAGCTTTTCCACATAACCATATATGCATTTGAATAATTTAGCAATCAAAAATGCTTTTACTGCACGATATGTGGTCATTGACTTAATTGATGCAATTTTTGTCAAAAAATCTAAGTGATATCCAGTAATTAAAAAAAAAAAAAAACACTTGAAAATGGGTTCCCATTCAATTGTGTGTAATTGATTAGTCATAGCACTTTCTATTAACGAGTTACATGCTTTAAAAATTGGGACCTGATTTTGGAAGTTTATGCCTGCATGGGGACTATACCAGAAAATCAGGTGCTGCATTAAGTTGCAAAAGATATCTGCCAAAAATGATCCAGTCTCACTATTCTTTCATGACAGCTTGGCAGTATTAATATTAATAATCCCAAAAGTTCCTTCAGTGCAATACGTAGTGCTTCAAATAAGTTGTTATAAAAATTATTATTTTAATTTAGTGAAATTTTCCACTGACAGACTAACTAACTACGTAACTGAAACTTTCAGACAAGATAAAAATGGCCAGAGTTATATAGGCTTGCTTCATTGTTTGCATTGATTTGGCCGAAGACATGGCTTTTTCCCAACCATAGCAGCTACAATGCATGCATCATAGACTTACTTTTATCCTTCTTTGTATCCCATTTCTTTCCTCTCCACTACCACATAATTGTTGATTCACAAAACCATGTCATGGCTTCATACAGTGCTTTATTTCCATAGTATAACTGTATTGATTGCAAAAGCATTTCTCGTACTGTTCTTCATTTGTAACACTTTAAAATGGGTGGAGCATAGAAACTGAAGTGGAATAGCTAGTTCACATTTCAGTGATTGATGTCAGGGTGCACATTTAGTTGCAATTTCCATAGTGGCTGGAATGATTACAAAGACACTTCTCATTATTGTTCTTAATCTTTAACATTTTTATAATGGCATAGCTGAAAATGACGTGGAATGGCCACTTCATGTTTCATAGTTAAGGTGCACATAGTCTTACATAATGTACCGTATAGCCGGAAATTTTCAAGGAACAAAACTTTCGTGAATTTCGTGAGTGATGATAGCTTCGTGAAAATAAAATCATGAAATGTTTCAGTTTATACACATAGCTACTACCCGCTTTCTAGACTTTCGTGAATTTAAAAACGTGAAAATCGTATTTTGCACAGTTTCGTGAAAGTTCCATCCCTCGAAAATTTCCCACTATACAGTATCTGGTACTATTGTTTCCTTTGGTGCAGTCTGCAATGGTTAGCCAGTAATGAATTATGTTATCAAAAATGGTAAATAAACAAGCGTAAGGAAAAACTAGAAATTATCTATTTGAGTAGTGATCATCACACATACGATAGTAACTGTACATTTGTGTAGGTTTGCAATTTCTCACAAAAAATATATATGTGACCGGATTTGCGAAAAGGTACCTTTTTCACACACAAAATTTGACCCATTGTTTGAACTTTACAGCTTCATAACTTTTTGATCATGACATATGATTGCTTGAAAGTTTCAATGAATGTAGCTACAGTATCTGGCTACATATTGATACTCAGAGCAAGTTAATCAGTATAAGGAGTCAAGTGTTACATCATTTGGTTTGCTGGTATGTCAAATGTGTGGAAAAGGTACCTTTTCGCAAATCCGGTCACATATATTGGCCATAGATCAGCCTCACAATACCTTCATGATGCCTTGGTAGTATTGGTTGGGCATAACCCAAGCCCAAAAGTGCCTTCAGTATGACCCAAAATGCTTCTACAAATTGCTACAATTTTTTTTAAATTACGTAGAGGAATTTTGAAATTTTCTACTGAGTGACTGACTGACCAACTGATTTACTGATTTCTTCTGACAGGCATAATTTGATAACAGCGGGCTTGATTTTTTCTGTTCGACATGCTTCAGCCCAACAGGTGCCTTTTGGTACAGCACAGTATGTACAATACATGCATCATGGACCCGCAGTACCTTAAGTTTGTCTCTGTCCCATTTCTCTTCACTGACAGCTCAAGGTGTCAATTTGTGGTAATGCATGATGACTTTCCTATGCTTGTAATGGGAATAATTCATATTTTCCATTTTCCACACTGACTAGATTGATTACAAAGTGCTTCTCGTACTTTTCTTCATTTGTAATTCTGTGTAACGAATTGAACACGTACCTGAAAACCCACAAAAAATTTATTGTTGGGACATGCAGTATTCAGATGAAATCAACAAGTATGGTCCATTCTTTGTCTTTGATGTCACAATTATGTTACAAAAAGGTAAATATGCAGGTGCAAGGAAAAAATTAGGAACTTTAATTTAAGTTCCATAAAAAAACAAAAACAGGTTGCCTATACACCTGAAGATATACTAGTGGACATTTAATTTGTAATTCAGTCATGGTATAAAGGATTAAAATTAATGTTTACTAGCATATCTTCATGTATAGGTGACCTCCCTTGTTTCACAACTTTTTTTTTTATTCCTAATCAAACTTAAAATTCCTAAGTTTTCCTTGCACTTGTAGAAACAAAAAGAAATGAAACAATGGAGGTCATGTGCTATACTAATGGATATTTCATAGCTATCCTATTGACAGGCTGTATGTGAATGAAGTAGGAATCAAACGTCCACTAGTGTAGCTGAGGGTATGTCACAAGTGACCTCTCATGTTTTATTTTTATGATTCTTACTCAATTGTAAACAATTTCTAATATTTTCTTACACTTGTACAAATAAAGTCTTCAGTCTTTCTCATATTCTCATAGTAAAGAAAACTACATACATTGTCAAGCCCCAAAACCTGGCTTTGAGCTTGCAGTAACAAAAAAGATGATATTTATAACAAAATTGCCAATCTGTGAGAAAAAAAATCTGTTGAAGGGGGCAGCCAAGAAAATGGCTGCAATGATGCTAATTTCAGTAATGATAGCATCACCATGTTATAGTTAAAACTGATTGGTATTGGCACCCATTGCAGCTATTTCTTGGCCGCCAACTTTGATTTCATAACTTTTCTTAATCCTTACCATTTTAAAAACGCAAGCAATGAAAATTCACTATCCAGTAAATGCATGCCTCTTGAACAGACTCCCATAGTGTAAGGACTAAGTTATCTAAAAACTACAAACACCGTTTTACTCGCCCCTTTGGTTTACATGGACCCATCCTTCATTGCATCCGATAAACCCAGAACTTTACTATGAAAATACAAAAAAAGCATCTGTTCATCTTTCTCGTTCACACAACAACAAACAAAACACCATAACTCCATCCTATTGAAATTTATTTGATACCATTTTGTTTGTCACAAGCTGGTAATTTAGCTGGTATATAGGTATATGAAATTGACAAAATGGTCAACCAGGACAGCAATAATTTGAGTATGAAAGGAAACAAAGGTATTAAATGCTTGTAGTGGGTAGGTTCTTTCTTTTATGTACATTAAAGCTTTATAATTATCAAGACACATGGTAGTGTGTTGTGCAGCCAAGAAAGCTGGTGAGCGACATCATGAGTATATTTAAAGGAAGAAACAAAATGTAATTTTCACATGTGTATAGTTCCGTGCCAATTGGAATCATTTTAATACTGCAAATACCTTACACCTTCAGTGCCCACATACCAAATTTGAGCAAGATTGCCTAATGCAATCGTGAAATAAAATTTGGATTAATTTCATCATTTTTTTTCTTCGTTTAGGGGGCTTGGGAGGCTTAGATTATTCTTTTCGCACACTTTACAAAAACTGTTATAAAGTGCACATGAATGGCTTGAGTTTGTTGAGCTTTGGTACACTTTAAGAATGTATTACAGCACCATCACATACCAAGTGTGGTGCAAATCTGATTAATAGTTATAGAGCTATGGACAATTAGCTATTTGTATTAAAAAGGCTGACTTGTTGTCATGCCTACAGGATAAACTGCTTATGGAAATATGTAACTTGGAAATCGGTATGTGTATAAGTTAAACATCATAGCTCAAACCTTTTGTGGCTGACAGCTATAAAGTTACAAGGCAAAAACCAAACAACTGTAAATCACGGGGTCGAAATACTCTAATAGAACAGTCACTGCAGGGTAAAAACAGGTGCATAAAAACTGTCAAAAACACTTAGAACACCCAAATCCTTAGCCACTGAGCCGCTGCTATCATGGCTGACCACCTCACTTAATTTCTATTTGTGACCGGATTTGCGAAAAGGGGTCTTCCACACACATCCAATTTATGAACTTTGACAATTCATAACTTGAGATTGGAAAAAGCTGTTCACTTGAAATTTGGTCAGTAGTGAGTTCCAACATAGGTTAGTGGAAGGAGGAAATTTCAGCTGTCTATCTTTATTGAACACTAAGTTATGGTCTTCCAAGTTCATAGAATTGGATGTGCGTGGAAGACCCCTTTTCGCAAATCCGGTCACATTTTATGAATGAAAATTTTAGCTAAAAGCCACTCAATAGTAAAAGTTCATGCATTCTGTTAGTGACGATTCAGCTAAGTACATGACACAAGTGACAAAGTAAATTCTACAGATATCTATAATTTTCACGGTATGAAGTTTTCACAGTTGCAAACTAAAACAGGATTTTCATGATTATATTTTCACGGATCACGTATAGCTAGCTACCTCAACTTTTTGTGGTTTTCACGTCTTTCGTGGTTATTGTCTCATAGCTATTTGAGCTGGACATTAACGTTGTACAATTACTATGAGAGATGTAACTTGTTACTTTGAGCCAACCAACAATCGCTTTGTTCTTACAAATTGCCACCGTGAAGGGATCTGTTACATTTCTAGATTCCCTCTCACAAATCATAGCATATATCCTTATAAACATGGTAATCTTGAATGCACCTAATGAAAGTGAAAGTGCTGTCATTGTCTATATTGTATTCCACTAGCACGTGTACCACATGCTGCAAAGAAATGCTACATGCTATGAAAAATCAATGGATTTTATTTTCATGGTTGACATGTGTCAACTGCAAAACCTGTGAAAATTATGTGCTGTGAAAATTTCCACAAATACAGTACTTAATCACAGGGATATCTATTAGCTTTTAAATACTACATCAATGACTAAACTTTAAAGCATACCATGCATGACAAATACTGAAAAAGTACCATAAGGAAATCCAAAAATGGCCAAATTTTCTGGCTGATATTTTTAACGCTCAGGATCTTTACAATTGTACTACATACTATACCACATTATAAACCCTTCTAACAAGATAGCAAAGTGATTTATGCTTAAAATATAGTTTGTACAAACCTTTAGCCAAACAGTCTGACTAGATGACAATTGCAGTGAGTCGTTATTCTTGCAGCAATGAGCAACATGGTCACCGAGTATCATCATGTGGTCATTTGATCCACATGTACTACACAAAAATCCATATCTGCATTCCTCAAAAGGAATTTCCACACTATGGCAGGCATATTTTAAGGCATCTTCAACAATACTATAAACACTACTATGTAAGTCTGGATCACAATGTTGAGATTTTGAATAAATGCAAACTTCAAGTGAGAAGACTTTATCAATGATGCACACATAATAGCCAACTCCTATGGAAAATGTTATCAAATTTTTAAATGTATGCTGTTGTCTTGTCTGTTTATCGTAACAAAGTTTTGACCATCCTTCAGGCATATTTTTTATGATGTACGTAGAAAGAAAACAGAAGACACTACGGTGCATTGACCCAGATGAGAAAGTGATCAATAGTGCGTCGTGACATTTACTTCCATATCTGTCAAGAACTTTTTCATCACATTCATAGGAGTCTAATATGCTAGGCATGAAATATTCATTTGGCTTCACTTCAGCAATAAATTTTAAATGACATAATAAACCTAGAAAAGTTTTGAGTGTCATATTCCCAGGACCTTCAAATATTATGTTTTTTATCATTTTTGAAGTCATTATTCCTTCTTTCATCAACAATTCTTTAGCAATGGGGTTTCTTCCTTTGTCTTCAAAGCCATTAAGCAAATATTTTAATTGACTGAACAACCAGTGACAATGGACAAACACGTAATCCCTAGCACCTTCAACAGCATCAAAGTGGAACAGAACTCCATGATGGTGAAAAAATTGTAAAGCACGCTTTAACTCTGTCTCATCACGAATTTTGCATTCTGCAATCCATATTTTTTCAAATACCATTTTATATTGCAAAAATTGTACTTTCTGCTCGCAGCACAGTTTTAGTATTTTAAAACTCAAAAGCACCCAAGTTATTGGTATTTGGTAAGCTGAATTCTGTGCTACTGTATCTTCCAAACGATCCCTTAATTTTTTGAAATTTTTTTCTTGAGCACTGATCAAGTTGACAATATTCAAGTAGTTGTCCGTTTCCAAACGCCAAAAGGAATGTAGCATTCCATGCATTGAACAATTGACACATGATTCCAATTTCTGTAGGTTTTCATGGACCAAAGCAGCTTCCTTGTTGTACACTGCTTCTGAGCTCTTGTCATCATCGAAAACTGTGCCTACGAAAGCTGTGTAAAAATCTTTTTCAAAATCATTTGCAATTTCAAGTTCACTAAACTCTGGTTTACTTTCAAAACAATAACTGGACATTAATTCTTTAATAAACTTACAAGTTTTATTGCACACATGGTCTTCTTTGCCATATAATTTGTAAGTGACAAATGTTACCAAAGCAGGTTGCAGAAGACAGACCGTTGGTGTAGGCACATTGATATCCAGTAAGATGAGTATGTCCAGTACTTCATCTCCATCTGTTGACTCTGGCTTTGCGGTGCACTTGGAGTCATTGGTACAGTTAGCCTGGTCTATCAGTGCACTTAACTGTTTAAAGTCTATTTCTGTCCAAATAGATTCACCTTTCTTTTTAATAAAAATGGTATGAAAATCACCTGTACCAGGTGGTGGTGTATCCTGTTTCATTAACAAGTGGCAAAATTTTGTTTTTCCTGCTTTTGACTCTCCAGTACACAGTATTGTAGAATATCGTACTTTAACTGTATTATTATTGTTATTCCTAACTGATATGTTGTTTAAAATGGAAGCTTCTAAACCATCTGGCCCATCTGTTGGATAAGAGGTATAGCATTTACAATTAAACATATCCTGATAATACTACTACTGTATATGGTATGTATTTTATGTAGATATGTACCTGTACTGTCCATTGAAGTTGAAGTAAATGTCTCTGCAGAAGTTATTCTCTTACATGTTATCCTCTTTACTTTGGGACAGGAAGTAGCCATCTCTACATGTACAAATAGGAATGGTGAACCACACTGTAGTGTTAGGGCTATACCTTAAACTTTCAGAATTTAGTGGCTATCTTTTCCAATGTGTACATATAAAAGTTTGAAAAAAACACGCATTACGTATTAACTTTGCTTACAATTCTATAGGCATACAGTATTCAACAATCTTAATTGATTGTGCATGCATGCATGCATGAGACACATTGCTAGAGATCAGATTGTTGACAAGTTTTTATATAATAGTTAGACTACAACAAGTTTGATACTGAAATTAGATTGGCTGAAAACGTGGTCTCTACATCCCATAGTGCCACACTTATGTCCAATATATAGCACACTCTGAGGTGATATGAAACACAGCAATTACGCACCTGTAACACTGAAAACACATGGGTGCTTAAATGGCTAGTAACAGCCATACTGAATTAGAGGAAGGCGAAATGGGCTTGTTTGTACTACATTTCTTGTTTAAAAGCAGCTGTCAAGATGCAACAATGAGTTGTATTAGTTTTACTTCGAAACGTAGCACACATTGGCAATACATGGGCATTTGAAAGTGTAGCAACAGTCATGTTGATTAGAGGGAGATGTAGAGGGTTTGTTTCTAGTAATAATTATAATTATAATTATTAATGATACATTCTCATTTACAAGTAACTGTCAACGCAAGGTACAATAATGAGTTGTAGTCTAAATGAGTTAGATGTCAAGAATCAATGGGTTCTACACAATTTAGAAAACCCTCATACCTTAGTAGTGCCTAGTCTGGTGCCACCCGCTCCTTCGTAAAAAGTAAGGATCTGGTGAAATACTTATACCATATCATTTCAAAGGAATTCAATTAGACAGCGTACGTAACTGTGTTGGTTATGTCAGATGATTAGCCTTCAATTCGAACAATAGCATTATCTTACTAAGGTGATTTGGTATGAACTTCACTGGCATTCCTTAATTGTGACCGGGCCTGCAAAAATAGGGCATGTGGGCACACACTACAGTATGTTCACGTTGAGCTGAATCCTGAAAAACAGCTAAAAATTACAAGTGGATTTTGTCTCAACAGAGTTAACATTTCAGCCAACCAGATTATTATTGGTAACAGCAAAGTTGTCAACAACAGACACGTACGGTTTGGCTCCATTACAAGTTTGGGAAAGGACTGTAATGTACACTGTACTTATATGGCTTTCCCATAGGAAATGTATTGTGAAAATTTTGATTGGCCGTAAATATTATGTCAAATATTTGAACAAGATTTTGAAACGTTTTTAGCGGGTCAAGCAGTACTACAATTTCAAAATTGAGTGTAATTGCATCTATGAGTCATTAAATGTTTTTGAGGATTCAGCTCAATGTGAACATACTATACACCCCATCACATAACATGTCATATCTCAGTATATATTGGAATAGAATATTTCCATTCTGTAACTTGTATACTAAATGTTTAATAATTGCTGAAAAGTTCATAGCTACAGAGTCATGTAATGCAAAGTTATGATACATCAAAGTTTGAGAAAGTACGCAATTTTTATGTGACCACATGCCCTATATTTGCAGGCCCGGTCACAATTGGCTACTGCCAAATCTGGGCGGTGGTATCTGTATTTCACCTGACCTTTATTTTTTGTGAAGAGGCTGGCAGCACCAGACTAAGTAGCACCCTTGCTGCATTTGGGAGCTACTGTACAACCAAGGCCCTTTGAGTTTTCTAGATCCCGTATATAGTACCCTAGTTCTTGATGTTTCAGCCTACAAGTTTTCTAAATCCCGATTCTTGACGTCCAAATAGTTAGATGTCAAGAACTTTGTTCTATGGGATTTAGAAAACTTGAAGGCCCTGGGCTGTAGTGCCTGAACGCAGCGAGGGCACTACTAAGGGCCTAAGGTTTTCTAAATCCCGTAGAACCCAGTGGTTCTTGACATCTAGACTACAACTTGTTAATGTACCTTGAGTTGACAGCTGCTTGTAAATGAGAAAGTACTGGTTCTCAATAGAAGCTGTAACATGCTACCCTTAAATCAACAGCACTGGAGAAACAAAGGAGGACTAGCTGCCAAAAAGTCACATCTTGGGACAAATTGACATTGAACAGTAAACAAATCAAGTCCCAAAGCCTGGTCCATAAAATTTCTATTGGAAGAAGCATTTGGGGCCACTCTGAAGAGTTTGATTATGTCTAACCAATACTGCCAAGCTGTTATGAAGGAAAAGCAAGGCTGGTTTTTGGGTGATATTATTGGGAAATAAACCAAATCTAAACCAAAACAGCCAAGCTGTAAAAAAGAGCGCGGCCCCCAAAAAAGGCCAGAATGAAAAAAGATTTGAAATCCAAGGTGGCGGCCAAGAAATGGCTGTGATGGTAGGTTAATGGTAAAAATTTTAATTACGACAATTCAGGTGAATTTGCATTGCCTCCTCCACTAGGATTCGGCACCAAATTCATCTGAATTGTTGTAATTAAAATTTTTGCCATTAACCTACCATAACAGCCATTTCTTGGCTGCTACCTTGGATTTCAAATCTTTTTTCTTCCTAGCCTTTTTGGGGGCCGCACTCTTTTTTACAGCTTGGCTGTTTTGGTTTAGATATCATTTCTTATTGTATTGCAAGCCACAAAGCCGGCCATAAACTGGCTTTGGTGCTTCCTTTTAACTTGTTTTTTTTTCTTTTCTGCAGGAATTGTGGAACAAAGGAAGAAATTTTGTGTACAGCATTTTGCCTGATTAAAAATATTTGTATATTTAACAATGAATGATAATCACATATTGTAGGTAATAAGGTGACTTCTTATACATAACTGAACTGTAGCTGAAATTCTCATTGTTTGTAGCTGAACTCTTTTCAGAGTGACTTGTTTCTAGCTGAATTCTCTACCTGGTGGTTTGTTTCCAACACATATTTCTACAGGGTGATATGTTTGTAGCTGATCCCTATAGGGTAACTTGTATCCAACTGATATCTCTACAGGGTGACTTGTTTGTAGCTGAATTCTCTACAGGGTAATTTGCTTGCAACTGAACTCTCTACATGGTGGTTTCTTTGTAGCTGAGCTCTCGACAAGGTGACTTCTTCTAGTTGAACTCTCTACAGGGTGATCTTTTCGTAGCTGAACTCTCTACAGGATGATTTGTTTGCAGCTGAACTCTCTACATGATGATTTCTTTGTAGCTGAACTCTCTACAAGGTAATTTCTTCTAGCTGATCTCTCTATAAAGTAACTTCTTCTAGCTGATCTTTCTACAGGGTGATTTGTTTGTAGCTGAATTCTCTACAGGGTAATTTGTTTGCAGCTGAACTCTCTACATGCTGGTTACTTTGTAACTGAACTCTCTACAAGGTGACTTTTTCTAGCTGATTTCTCTACAGGGTGACTTCTTCTAGCTGATCTCTCTACAGGGTGGTCTGTTCGTAGCTGAACTCTCTACAGGGTGATTTGCTTGCAGCTGAACTATCTACATGATGGTTTCCTTGTAGCTGAACTCTCTACAAGGTGACTTCTTCTAGCTAATCTCTCTACAGGGTGACTTATTTGTAGCTGAACTATCTGTAGAGTGATTTGTTTGTACTTGAACTCTCTACAAGGTGATGTCGTCTAGCTGATCTTTCTACTGGATGACTTTTTTCAAGCTGATCTATCTACAGGGTGACTTTTTTCTAGCTGAAATCTCTAGAGTGTGATCTGTTAAGTTTGTAGCTGAGCTCTCTCTTGTTTCTAGCTGATCTCTCTATAGAGTTATAACTTGTTTGTATAGCTGAACTCTTTACAGGATGGTTTTTTGATTGGTTGCTGAACTCTCTACGTGGTGACTTATTTGTACTAAAGAGTGACTTTTTTTTGTAGCTGAACTCTTTACAGAGTGACTTACTTGTAGCTGAACATTGTAGCTGATCTCTATAGGGTAGCTAACTTGTTTATGTAGATGAACTCTCTACTGGGTAGTTTCTTTTTAGCTGAACTCTCTACAGGGTGATTTGTTTATAGCTGAACTCTCTTCAGTGTGACTTGTAATGTTCTGAATCTCTACAGCGATATATTTGTAGCTGAATTGTGTATAAAATTAACTGTTTGTAGTTGAACTCCCTACAGAATAACTTGCAATGTAATACAATTCTATAATGGAGTGAGTTATAAAAGTAGCTGAATGTTCTATTAGGGTGACTGTTCTATTAGAGTATCTCGATCTCGCATTTGCTACACGTAGTTGGCTTTGGAATCATAACTCAGTGGTTTGTATTCCGATTCTTCTGTACTACTGCAAGGACTTTCTATGATGATTATTCCAGCTACACACCGATTTTCAGCTCATTGCTCTAAGCGGTTTGCCTGGTAGGAGTGAAAACTAATAGTTATTTTAATTCATAAAAATCGATCGCGTATTATATATTGTGACGGGTTTTGTGTCATACCTCGATGGCCTTTATCTAGATTCTTTTCAAATCACAAAAAGGCACTCCTACGATAGTTTCTCCATCTACATAGCAATTGTCAGCTCATTCCTCCAAGGTAGGGTCCGCATGGCGAAAAATCGATATCCTCCAATCAACTACCTAACTATTGTCATGTGTTAGGCTAAGTGTAACTTGAATAACACCAGCATGGCAGCCAAGTTTGTCGTTGTAGTAGTTCGTAGGGTTCTTCGTATGCCACGATATTCACTCTCAACATTGTTCAAGTAGTCTATCATCAACTCAAAGTATTGGTGGTTTGATTTTATTGGTCAGTTTCCGGTGGCAGCACGATCTGTGCAGCTTTTTGGCGACAGACAAAACGTTTCTTGCTCTGGAGCACAGGAAAAGCAGAGCAGCAACTGCGCCGTGGGTCAGCAATGACCAGTACTGGGTAAAGTACCTGTATGCAGAGTATGGTTATAATTGAAGCTTGTTAGCCATCTGGCTGAGCCATCTATATGCTGAAATTCGGCCAAAATGCGATTTTTGCAAACAAATACCAGAATGGTTGATACATCAGTGAGACAGTCTCCAACAGCAAGGTTACGAAGCTTATAAACACCTAACAATACGGCTATCTCGCCCAGTAAACGCATAGAGCAATCCAATGCATGAAATAGGCACTCACGTGATCGATATTCAAATCTCGGAAATACAACCATAATCTATTCTAATGACATTAAAATCACTTGGAATCAAATGACAATCAGTTTGTGTGCATTAGGTTCAGCATCTCGATTAGCCAAGCAGTCTGAGACTCTCCCTATGATGCCACCACAGCATAAAACACACCTGCATTGGCCCAGACCACGCCTGAGTGAACAACTAACACAAATATTTACAAAAGGAGCATACTGCATGGTTCCTATTCAGAAATGAAAGTGATTTCATGGGTATTTCTGTGACTTGAATTTCGATCATGTGAGTGCCTATTTCATGCTCTATGCATTTACTGGGCGAGATAGCCGTATTGTTAGGTGTTTATAAGCTTCGTATCCTTGCTGTTGGAGACTGTCTCACTGATGTATCAACCATTCTGGTATTTTTTTGCAAAAATTGCATTATTTTGGCCGAATTTCAGCATATAGATGGCTCAGCCAGATGGCTAACAAGCTTCAATTATAACCATACTCCGCATGCAGGTACTTTACTTGCTGACCCACGGCGCAGTTGCTGCTCTGCTTTTCCTGTGCTCCAGAGCAAGAAACATTTTGTGTCGCCAAAAAGCTGCACAGATCGTGCTGCCACCGGAAACTGACCAATAAAATCAAACCACCAATACTTTGAGTTGATGATAGACTACTTGAACAATGTTGAGAGTGAATATCGTGGCATACAAAGAACCCTACGAACTACTGCAACGAAAAATCACGTGATTTTAAGACATTTGTATTGTTTTCTACCAGAAGCAAGTGACAAACTTGGCTGACAAGCTGGTGTTATTCAAGTTACACTTGGCCTAACACATGACAATAGTTAGGTAGGGGTAGTGCTAAAAGCCGGAACGGAACCAATTAGGGCGCGCGCCAAGTAGAAAAATTGTTTGAGACGGATTTTGCATCGTTTCCAACTGCCACACAGTGACTAGAATTGTGCTAGAGTTCATTTCCTTCTACTTATATGCAAGCTAGAAATCGCGCTCTCGAAGTTTCTATTTAATGCCCGCCACGTGGCATGTTGTGCTTTTACCAATCCATCAAATTCTGTTTAATCCTGATGTAGAATTGCTTCCTTATCATTGTAAAAGGTAAAGTACTGTAGTATTTTCATGTTATAGTCGTGTCCAACTCTTTAGTAACAGCAAGGATGGTTTTCTGAAGTCTGCCGGCATGGGCAATAATTTACGAGAGTTAACCACAGTGTATGTTAGTGGCTGTGAATCATATGCTTATAGTGCTTACAAAATAATAGTTTAGCAGGTTAAATGATAGTTTTTCAGCATAGGTAATTGCAAAACGCTTTCGTGCAGTGGGCATTAAATAGAAACTTCGAGCGAGCGAGCGATTTCTAGCATGCCTACAAGCAGAAGAAAACTAACTTTAGCACAATTCTAGTCACTACTTAATGGTAAGAAACGGTGTGTACAATCTGCAAAAACCATTCATTAACGTGGCGCGCGCCCCGTTCCGTTCCGGCTTTTAGCACTACCCGTTAGGTAGTTGATTGGAGGATATCGATTTTTCGCGTTGCGGACCCTATCCAAGGGGTTTACTCTGTGGGCGTGGCAGACCTTCGACCTTATTTTATGCAAATAATCAATCATAACTCCGTGAATGTTCTTCGGATTCCTACCAACATTGGGGGCGTCTGGATTCAGTGGAATGGAATGGTGAAATGGTGGAATGGACTGGAATGGTGGACTCGAGTGGGATGGAACGGTACTTTGGTAATTTCAATTGGTGGTCACCTCTTTATAAAGACCACCTTCTACCAAAGACCACCTATTTATAAAAACCGTTTTACTTTAATGTTTAAATTGCTGCTATCTTGTTGTTTTAGAGTGTATCCCCATATAATGGTCTTATTGGCCACATGCCTAGAAAAGTTAGAGTGATATCTGATTTGTAATACAGCAATATACCCCATGCAAAAACAGTTTGGCTGTACAAAAATGCTGTCCCCATCAAACTAAAAGTAACTGACAACTAAAGGAGCTAATATCTGGAGAAATACTGGCAAATACCTCGCTATAATTTTGGTCCTTTATCATTGACTCATACAGTCTTGCTGCATTCCTAATTAATTCCCTGTAACTCTAATTGGCTAGTAATTTAGCCGCCTTTTTTCTCTTCTACAATGCCGGACTATTGAGAAAGGTACCAATTTAATAGCCTATTAGATTTACAGGGAATCAATTAGGAATACAGTCAGACTGTGATAAAGGAATAAGATTATTGTAAATTGTACTTAGTTGCCAGTATATATTAACATTCATTTCTTGGTCTCACCAGATATTAGCTCCTTTAGTTGCCAGTTGCTTTTAGTTTCGTGGACACATCTTTTTTGTATAGCCAAGCTGTTTTTGTACGGGTATATAGCTATTACTGTATTGTATCATAAATCAGATATCACATAACATGTGGCACACAATTCATCAATAAGACTGTCCTATAGGGCTCTAAAACAACAATTCAGGTATTAAAGTAAAATGGTCTTTGTAAAGAGGTGATCTTTGTTAGAAGGTGGTCTTTTTAAAGAGGTGACCACTAATTGAAATTACCTAAGTACCGTTCCATTCCACCATTCCATTCCACTGAATCCAGACGCCTCAATGTTGGTACTGAGATCCGCCTTAATGAGCCCTTTAAGTGTGCCAAATTTCAGCTTGATCGGAGTGCGCGTTCACATTTTATGGCAGATTGTGTAAAGTGTGCGAAAAGAAGTAGAAGAAAAAAACGAAGAAAAAAAAAACCCCAAACTTTAGCCGCTCGTATCTCGGAAATGGCTGGAGCGATTTTCTTAACATTTGGAATGTGGACTCCCCTACCTAAGCCGGCACTTCTGTAGTAAATTTGGTTTCAATTGTATAAAGGATCACGGAACTACAAAGGTGTGAAAATTGCATTTATTTGTTCTTGTTAATATACTCGTGGTGTGGTGCGCCGGCTTCTTGGGCCGCACGACATGTCTTGATCTCCAAGACCCTACTACAAAGTATGGTAACAGCACTACTGTACTGTATGATACATATAGTAGCAGGTGCAGTACATGAGTGAGTAACAGTTGTGCCAGCTGGTAGTTTATTATGGCCTAATTTATTGAGAGGGAATTTTTTGCTGGTTTCATAGTTGTTTTTACTACCCACAAAAATTTTATCCTTAAAAATTTCGACTGGAAATGCAGCACTTGATAGGTGACCTTGTTATCTGGGACTCCTGTTGTTTTCTTTTAACAGTTTCTTGTGTGCCAGAGTCAATGTCACAGCATTTTATGCTAGAGAAACCTGTTTTACCCAACCTGAATGGTGCATTGTCCAAAGTAATGCCTTCCTCAAGTATTGCTGCAGCAAATGAAACAGTAAAGAACACGAAAGGATAACCAGTGCCTTTGCTCCAAGCTTAACTTATTCCAGCCGTCACATTCATGTGGGTACATGCATAATGGCTGGACATGTAGACATAAAGTAAATAATTTTTTTTTTAAATTATAGGCACGTTCTGTTATGAAATCTACAAAAAGTTTAATGTGAACAAAAATCTCAACATCGAAAATGTTCTCCTTGAAATATTTAAGCTATCAGCACTTGACAACATGAAGGAGATTCATGTTACAGTCTATTTCCAGTTAGTTGTCCAACACAAAACAAACACATAAATATCACGTGGTTAACCACAAGTGTGTGATCGATTTTGGCGTGGAGTCACTGATGGATAACAAAGCCGCTTCTGCTGAGGCTTCTTCCTTGTTCAATCAATTACAGAAACAGCCATTCTCTTATGTTAAAGAACTACAAACAGCCCCTGGACAAGGGACAACACAACCTGGTACTAGTACCATCGGGCTCGAGTACCATCTCGTGAGTGTCTGTTGTGTCGGCCAACAATGCAGTTGTGAACCAGTGTAGTAGTGGTGAGGATAGCCGTCTGAGCAGCCAGTCAGTGACACAAACCACTAGTTGTTCGACACCCAATAATGCAATATGCTTGTTCCCCAGTTCATCAGGAGGCTCCAGGAGTTCAGGTGATGATTAAAGTGATTAACCGGCCCCAACTGTAAACGAGAATATAACTTACGCTTGCAGCACCTCAGTTCCTTCACCCTGAGGTCGCTGAAGTAGTATTAGAGCAATTAGGAAAGGTGTGGTGTGCTTTGGTTTGAAGTTTGATATTGGATACATGATGGGTGCACAGAAGATAAGTTTTAGTGAAACAGATGCTATGGGTGAAATGATGCAAAAGGTTGTGAGTAAAGGGTTTAAGCTGTGGTGTGAAGGCATCAACTCAAGGAAGCGATCCAACCCTGGTGTTATAAATGTTGCAAGCGATGATGAAGAAGATGACGATGATATAAAACATAAGAAGAAGTCAAAGATGAGTTCACTTGAAGAGAAAAATTCCAAAATTGCAGATGTGGCTGATAAACTTAAGGAAAAGCATGGGCACCATTATAACATGGTACAGTATAAGTTTTGAGCAGAAAGTTCGCTGAATAAATGGCATCAGAGTTGGGATACTCCTCCTGCTGGGTTTATTTGGGGAAAACCCAAAGGTACTAAAACAGAATTAACAGATAATGTGATTAAGTCTGTTGGTGAAATGGCTGTTAAAATTGCCACAGCCATGAAGTCTACTTCTAATTCACCTTCAACACCTGAGAAGGCAGTGAGTCCTGTAATTGGTATTTCACCAGGGCAAAAGATCAACATGCAAGGTAAACTTCTTCAGCAGTTAGAGGTCATACATAATATGTTTGAACGAGGAGCAATTACTACAGAGTAATTTGAGATACACAGGGTATCTATTATGAAGCAGCTGGAGAAGTTAGATGATTAAGCGAACTCTGCCATATGGTGATTTTGTGATATATACATGATTTTTTTGCAGGTCTAAATTTGTATACATGCAGGTGTACTCAAGTGTTTTATGTTCTTAATTCAGTTAGCTACTGTGGAATGTTGTACTGTAAGATGTGTGCACTATATTAAGTGTGCACTATATTAAGTGTTGGTGTTCTTTACAGTTAAGTGTTGTACTCAGCATGTTTGATGTAATTGATACAATCTCCAGTAGTTACTGTGGTGAAAGCTAAGACCACAATTAGGCTGAGGTGTCAGAAGAATCATAAACTATTTCATTTCTCTTTAAAAATGATTTAACTTTGCTAAAGACTTCTTCCAAGGGTTGTAGATCAGGGCTGTAAGGAGGTAAAAATCAGACAATTGCTCCAGTTTGATAGATGGTCTTGATAACTCTGTCGATGTGATGGATACTGGCATTATCTATTCAACAAGTGATCAAGGATTGGTCCCATCGAATGGCTGAAGGATGGGTACTAAACAGTTTTGTACAAACTGTAAAAAAGTGTCACCATCCACTGTGTTCTGTACCACATGAATGTTTTCTATGCCACGAGTAGACATAGCTGTGATAACTGAAATTCTTTTCCCTCTAACATTCAGAATGTGATTAATGGGTGTCGTTCCCAGCATATGGTAGCCGCAGCAACGATGACAGTCTCTGCTATCTGTTCCTGTTTTGTCAATCCAGACTATCATGTCAGCATGCACACTAGCCATTTCTTCTTTAAACTCGCCACAGGATTATTCTGAACGCTTCATAACAACATGGCGTAGCTTTTTTCTAAATCTGGAAAAGGTTCAACACAACGTTGTCATGCTACACTGTATACCAACACGATGGTAAAGCTCAGTTTGTAGCTCGTCAAGGTATGCACTTGGATGTTCCATTAAGAACTGAACAAGAATTATCTCCTCAAACGAACCCAGCATCACTTCAGGTCCATGACGTTGCTTTGTAGCCCCTACACTTCCAGTGTTATTGAATCTAGTTAGAATGCGCTGAACAGATTTTTCGCTTACAACAGTAAGCTGGCTATTTCACTGATACTATATTGTCTGTACGGATAAAACATTACAATTCTCCACCTGAGATCTTCGGACAGTGGTAACGGCATTTTCAAATTTCAAAAACAATTATTGGTTTCTCATTCGCTTCACATGATATTTTTGCATTTTGCACTCGTGGACAACCAACCTGAAATACACTGTACAGATAATTAATATTATTAGTGTAGCCAGTCTGGCCACTAGTATGATTAGATTTGAAACCACTGATAATTAAAATTGTAATCTTATATGGATTCTGTTAAGAATGCAAATGTACAAATGAGTTTCAACTACATAAAGAATGTGTGAAATATTACATAATTAAAGATAATCAGTTAATCTGGAGACTTTCATAGTGTTTTTCAACTGTAGCTTGTCCATTGTTTGCAGTGCAATTGGTGTTGCAGTTAAAAAAATTAAAAGCATAGTGTGTGTAAAACTACATGTAATGCTTAGTGATCCAGTTCATCCAATCCGCTTTAAACATTGATATGAAACTACAGATTTTTCATCGCTCATATTACAGTACAAGAAGCAGGATATTCAGAAAAAACGAATTTTGTGTTAAGAAATGTTTTCATGGTATTTGGTAGCTGCACATCTGAAACAGCTGTTACTCACAAACAGAAGCAAATATAATAATGTGTAAATTGTGAAAATTTCATTTTTATACAAGCACTTTTTTGTCAACTCAGGTTGACAAATATTTTGGACTATGCATAATTAGTAAGAATGTATCATAATAGATATTTTCATTACCTTTACGTTGTGTATATGATGGGATGTGGGTCATCACTGATTGTAGCAAGAGCCCATCATTACATATATTATTTATAGGAACTCTTGATTATACAGTAGGTTGGTTTGCAAGGGAAAAGACAATCATTAAATTTTACACAACAAAATGCACTACGTACATATGAAACAGCAAAAATGCCACTGCATGTACTATGATTTAATGCAACATTGCTCTTGCTTGCAAGCAGTATAGTACTTAATCTTCAAATTGCTATAAAGGAATGCATTTTAAAGCTTTGTTTGTAAGACAGAGTAATGGACATACTTAGTCATTGTATATTAGTACATACACACTTACAGTGCTCAAAAATTGTTCAAAGGAAAAAAAATTAATGATTGATATATACGTATTACATGGAAATCAATATTTTAACGTCGATTGTCAATCACAGAGCAATGTGCCACAGAGCAATGTGCCACACAGCAAGACCAAAGCCCACACAGTAAAAACAAACTAGTGAACGTCACTACTAAATGTAGTGAACGTCACTACTAATGTCTGCCACAATACTCACTATTTTTGTGTAGTGACGTTCACTACTAATTTTGTAGTGAACGTCACTACATTGACCACCAAGTAGTGACGTTCACTGCAAAAAGTAGTGAGTATTGTGGCAGAGCAATTCACTACTAATTTTTTACAGTGCAGCTTATACCAATAATCCTTGAATTCCTTCTCTGTTATCTATGGTAACAAAGGAGTGGTCCAGGAAAGCTAAATTTTCAACAAGTATTTATGATGAATAGTCTTGGAATTATAACGCTAGGAATTTGGAACAACAATAAATTTTGATTTATACCAGATCTGTTCATCATGAACTAGCAAACCCAACAAGATTATAGTGCTTTCCCTGTACTCCTCCATGTGAACAAAAAGAAGGCCATTCCAACAAAGAAATGACATTGGTAAACTTTAAATAAGCACCCATAACTTATGTGCCTTTTGCTGTATTGACACAAAACATATAGATTTTCTTCCTCTCCATGAACAGGTGAATTTGATGGTGTATAGATTTGAGCTTTGTTTCAGTGTGTACCAAAACAATTAAAACATGTACAAACTGTTATGTAGTATACATATTTTATCCCAGCTTATTTCAATAGCAAAATAGAGTTTTACGACAAGGGTTGGTTTCCGTTCAGCCAGTCACATATTAAATTCAATCAAGTTCTTATGGTGTCATCTGTTATTAACTCTTATTAGGCTTTCCATCACCTTACGCACCATATCAAATAATTTACACTTTCCATAATAATTAATTGCCAATTTGCAATTATGAAATCCTAGAGGAGAATCCTTCCAGCATCTCAGGATGAAATTTCATCTGCTTACTAAAATTACTGTGTGCACCAAAGAGACTGAGAAATTCTTGAAATGCCGGTACTATAGCTTCTACGACATAGCTATACATACGAGCAAAGTCTTGGCTTGAGGAATTCGTAAAGTGTTGATTAGCTGCGCTGGGCTATATAGCCGCACTGCACACTGAACTGACAAGTCAGTTTGTTGCGGAATAACTCCTTCCCCGATAATTTCTTGCGCTTTTATGTACGTCACATGTACAGTCAAAATTGATTACACACATTAGCCAAATCATTCCAGCTTACCGGTTTTGTTGGAAGTGGCCAGTCATTCACTGAAAACAACTGCCGGCTCTTGTCTCAGTATACAACTCAAAATCGACACAGACAAGTAAAGGTCATTCGTGACTCTTCAGTAAACACGGCGAGGAAGCTAGGATACTGTTTACTACGAATAAACTTTTAAGATCATCCGGCTTTCTCGTGCAGCTCGTCGTGCAGGGAGTGTCTTTCCGTGTAACGTGCCTTTCCGTTTCACGTACCGTTCTATTGTTGGTAAAAAAAAGAGGTGTCACGCCCCACCACACACTACACAGTCGATTGCAGAATTGTTGAAATTCCTCTTCCCGTGCCGTAAACATTCCGTGGGCTGGAAAACTGTTTGTAGTGACGCCGGATCACCCGGATTGAGGAAAAAGATTAGTGTGGTTCAGTTGCTGTTGAATCCGTGGCAAGGACAATAAAATTTACTCACAGGGAGCCTTACGGAAGCACTCACGGTACGGCATACTTTTTTCAAGAATTCTGCAATTGACTGTACTGAAGTTTCCACCAGTGTTCGAATCCCGTAACACCGTGCGTGACTGCGTAAAACACTGCGTACTGAGAGGTCTTTTTATCACGCTATATACCACGGTTAGCACTACATGATGGGAGGTGGTTAGCTATGCCAAGCTAGTTAGTGTGATAGAATAACATCTACGAACTGCTCTACGCAGTCACGCACGGCGTTACGGGATTCGAACACTGATGAAAACCTCAGTAGCTAATGCCCCAAAAGGCGGCGTGGAAGAATTATTTTTCCAGGGCCGGTTACCCAGCACTAATAAGATGTGAAAAGTGATATAGGAAAAAAACAACAGTGAAACTAGTGGACACCCCCTGATGTGATCTAACCGAGGATGTAGCTCCTCTCAAGCACATAGCTAATAGCAGAGGGTAACAGAGAAATGTAGTCCTGCAATACCAACCATGACATCACTGAACTATAATGACAACTCCTTCAGGAGAGAGACGAGGAAGGCAAGTCTTTTATAAAACACAAAAAATATTAATTATCATTGGTAGCTTTTTTTTTTTCAAAAAGGGTGTGGCGAGTCCATTCTGGACAGCTAGTATCTCATGTCTTTCTTGATGCTGAGGTTGAAATTCCTGCTCCATCATTGAGAAATTTCCAACACTGCACTTTGAAATTGACGAACTTCAGTGTTGATGGCAAGGAGAGGTCCACTGAGATCTCTATGAGTTTAATCTAAGACTGAGAATCACAATGAGAAGGGACGCCTAAGCAATCTAATTCAGACATGATTTTAGGATATTTGTCTTTTATATACTGCAGTCCCTTGCAGATTCATGGTGTCTATAATGCAACTGAATTGCACAGACATTTAATTGCAGACAATGATGTGGTGATGATCAGGATGGTAAGAGATTATCATTAAAAGGAAGGAATACATATATGTATAGCTAATATAGTACCCACTGGAGACTCACTACACAGGTAAGTCTACATGGTAGTCAATAGCTGATTTAAAAATTCAGATATTCCTGAAGCCAGAGAATGTATCATGTCAATACTGAACATGCCAGCATTTTCAGTAGTAGACTGTGGGCAGGTTTTTTTTCATAATATACTACACCAATCTTATGACCACACTAGTCTCACATACCACCTATGTTTTTCTTTTTTGCGTGTGGGTGGAGAAAAAGGATCTGGTGAACATAGCAAATAGCTAACACTTTTTGTTCTGGCAGTTGACAGATTCTGGGAATTACATATTGCATGGCTTCTGACTGGAAGAATTGCTGGTTATTTCCCCACCCACACGCAAAAGAAACACTCTGGCTATATACCTGAGAACATATTAATTTATAATTCTTAACAGAATTATTGTGTTTTAATCATGATTATAGTGATAGGGTCATCTGATCAATAGAGGTACATCAAAGGATGATACTATATTCATAATCATGGCAGCTGACTGCATTGTATGACTTCTTTTCACAGCAGCACGAGAAATTGTATCTGTTATTTATAAGTATGACACTACATGCATGTTGGTATAGACTATCATGTATGATGATGCAGCTGGTGGTTGCAACTGGTGGGAGAGCTTTCAATAAATATTATAATAATTAAGTATATGTTTGTGTGCACATCTACACAGTGATTTTGTTAGAATGCTGCCTTGATAATGGAAAGGTTCCAAATTAAATGCTTGGTGATGTCTTGGTGGTGATCACCTGTGCCAGCTAACTCATTCTGAAAACACATAGCTACCAGTAGTACAAAGGTGTACAATACGATATTACAATAATACAAAAGTACATGTGTACACAACTCTGAATAACTGAATGAATGTCAATAGTATAAAGGTTTACACAGCCTGAATATGATAATACCATCAATAGCACTTACACATAGCTCTTTGAATAGCTGTAGTATAAAGCTGTATAGCTATATAACCGTACAAAGCTCAGATTTCTCCCAAGCAAAACAAAGTAGAGTGGTAAACTGTTAATTTGCTACCAACATCAAAGTCATTTTCTTAATTGTACACATTCCTTTTACCACAACAAAGTAATTTTGAGCATATTAGAGTGGTGCTACACTGCTCTACTTCTCTTTATAGGGAAGACCCTGGAGCTATATAGTTGTACAGAACTGGATATATGCTGTAAAAAGCATTACCTTATTTAGCTAACTGTTGGGACCACAAAGGAGTGGGTGTGGCCCACAAAAAACATCACCCAAAAACCAGTCTCAATTTTCCCTGATGACGATGAGGCAATATTGGTTAGGTAAAACTAAACCCAAACAAGCCTTCAGATTGACCTGAAATGCTTTCAACAAGTTGCTATGGAATTTTCTACTGACTGACTGATACCTTCAGACAAGTGTAACTCGATAACGGATAAGGCCATAGGCTTGATTTTTTCACTGTTTGACATTGCTTCGGCCCGAGAGGTGCCTTTTGGCATACCGCAGTATGTATAAAGCAGTCTTCATAGACTTACCAATGTCCTCCTTTGTGTTCTATTCATTTTGGCTGACAGTGAAACGTGTCGATTTGGCAGTAGCATGTGATGGCTTCCCTTCGTAACAGAAATAGTCCACATTTTTCATAGTAGCTACTTTGATTGCAGAGGTGCTTTTTGAATAGTTCTTGATTTGTAATACTGTGTATAATGGGTTGAACATAGCTGAAAACCAAGCGTAATGGATACTTCACTTTTCAGATGATAAATCGTAGCTGGGACACGTGGCATTGTTTCTTTCTTTTGATGTGGTATGCGTGGGTTCACCGGTCATACCAATTTTATTTTACGAAAAATGTTAAACAATCAAGTACACAAAAAAATTTTTTGGACCATAGCGCATTGATAAAAAGTATTGAAACAAGTTGGTCCAGTATAGTGCACAATATTAAATCAGAGTAAAACAAAAAGAGGTGTTATATACACTGTGCTCTTCTTATGTTATCTTGAGCACAGTAGGTTAACACACCTTTTTGTTTTACTGGGATTTAATAACGTGCACTACTCCAGCTTGTTTCAGTATTTTTTATCAATGTGCTATGGTCCCTACTCCAGTTAAAAATTCCAAATTTTTTGTGTACTTGTTACTGCACTTACATACATACGTTTCTTTAAAAGTACTTCATAACTTTAGTGATTTAATATGTCAGATCAAACCACTAGCTATACAGTAGAACCCCTCAAAAAGAACAAATATGTGCATCTTGATAATCAGGACACTTGTGCTGTGACTCATACATTAAGATCCCTGAAATCAGGACTCTGAGTATACTTTTAGCATAGTGCTACATAAGTTGTGCACAATAGAGGGGTCCATACCATATACATGTAGCTGTAACCACAACACACCAGGTTATAGACAAGTGCTCCTGCAATCAATCCAGTCACTATGGAAAATATGGAGATACGTAGCTATAGTCAGCAAAGCCACAGGGAAGCCATAATGTGCTATTGTGAATTGATAACATGGCTTTCAGTGAAAATAAATAGGAGGACAAGGTAAACTTCATGATGCGTGCATTATACTGTGATATGCCAATAGGCACCTGTCAGGCTGAAGCAATGTCTAGCAGTGAAGAAGTCAATCCTGTGGCGTTAGCCATTGTTGAGTTACGCTTGCCTGAAGGTATCAGTCAGTAAGTACTGTACATTAGCCAGTCAGCAGAAAATTCCACTAAGTAATCTTTTTTTCTAAAATTCATAACAACATATTTGAAGTGTTATTTTATTATACTAAAGGCACTTTGGGCTTGTTCATACCTTACAAATACTGCCAAGGCACCATAAGGCTACTGTGAGGCTATATGGTTTCTGGTCAATATATTTTGTGAATTCTTCATGATCCCAAATGTACAGCACTACCATACTGTATGATGTTAATCATGACCGTATACGCATATGTAAACACGAAACAGAGGATACATGCAAAATAAGGTGCTAGCTGCATATTCAATAAATGTCACAAGTACATAAACTTAACAGTCAGCTTGTACAAAGTTTCTTTGGATAAATTACATGTAAAATATACAGTGGCTGGAAAATAAATAATTTTATTTAATTACATATTTGTCTATTTTATATGTCACGAGTGGTTTCATTTTAATTGTACTACTTCTTTCTTCCTGCAAAGTACACACATTGCACGCATAACTACTGTAGATTAAACATGAATATATTGCTGTACACTGTACGACTTTAAGAGATAACAATAGCTAAATCTAAAAATTTAAAAGGTACAAAGTATATATCAATTCTTATTTTCAAGGGTGCTAGTGGGTTTTTGAAGCCATTCAAGGGAGAACCCACATAACCACATGTAGCTGTTACATCATATTACGCATACTCAAAGTATCCGTGTTAGGTGGCAGTTTTTGCGCCAAAGAAATTGGACAAGAAACAGCCTGTTTCTTTGTAAAACCATCACGAAAATGATTGCCTGTAGCTGGGTGCCCAAGAGTGACAATGGAGTGAATTAGCCTGAAAGTAAGTGTTAGTTTTGAAGACACATACGAACATTTGTAGCCAACACACATTCTTCCTGTGTTTTCTCGAGTGATAGTGTATGCTGGTAAGTTATATCTGTAATTGTACACCTGTTTTTAGGTAGTGACAATGTTCCAGTTTGATTTATCACCCATTACAAGATGCTGACTGTGCGTTAGGTGTTACCTATTGAAGAGCAGGCTTGGCAACTCCACAAGCAACAGAAAGGTGTCCCAGTGTGTAAAGAAAAGGAACAAGAGCTTTTCTTTTGTTCAGAACTTCATTTATAACTTGTTTGATAAAGTTGGAATTTGTGGTTTATTGGAATTTGTTGCAATAACTGGTCAGTGTGCACAAGTTCTACACTGAATTGTAAAAGGTGATATTCTGGAATACACGATAGTCAGATCTCTACCAAACTTTTGGTGGGCCATCAGTGATAAATTTGCAAATTTTTAATGCATGGAATTATAATTGTTGTGATCCAGCACGAAGTTACAAGGCCCGGAAGTCGAAGTTTGCTTGCAGGCACTCGTTCTTTGTTTTATAACTCAAGAAAAAAGAAGTGCAAAGACGAATCCATGCACTAAGTTTCCACAAGTTTATTGAAGTATCTTTACAGCGAATTTGATGCCTGTGCAAGCAGCCAGTATCTCAGAATTAAAAAAATGTATGGGTTAACTTTGAGGGACTATAGCGCATGAATGAAACAAGGTACAATCTTATACTTTGGTCTCTGTATAGTAGAAAGTTAGGTCAATCTTTGAAGCAGTAGTTTAGATTCCTGTAACTTCCTTTGTGCCTGTATCAAAGGTAAAAAGAACAGCCTTTGTGTGGCTTCAAAAAGCTGCTAGCACCCTTAAGATGTCATTGAAAATTATTTACAGTAAAAACAAAACATAATTCAATTTAGAATAAAGATAAGCAATTGCTGTGGTCTAATATAATTGGTCTACACATCACCTTGTTGTGTACAGTGTGCAGCAATATACGTACGTGTGTACCATTAGTATGTGTTATAGACTTACTTGGCTTTTGTAACTCCATATAAAAGCCTATAAGACAAAATAGAGTATAATTATGTTGCATTTGATAGATACAAAAATTATGCATTACAAATAAACGCCATGCCATAGCAGTGTATCAAATGATCACTGCAGTACTGAACATGTTTATTCAAATAAGAACAAGTCAGATGCATGTGAATAAAATTCTCATTCAATACTGCTATCATGCATGGTCATCACCAATGACCTTGCATTGTAACACAGCTCATGTTAAGGCTGTCACAAGGCACACTGTTAAATTACAGTGAGTATAATGTATGCATTGCATAGCAGTTGTGTTTAAAAGATATACTAACCTGTATTAGTAACAGGAGAACTTTTATATCTTTGAGTGTCCATATAATAAATGCCAACTGGAGCGGTTTTAACTTGCACTGGTTCTGTAAATACATAATAGCTTTTACATTAATAGTATCATGCATTAACAGTATTATACATTAACAGTATCAAGATGTAATGGAAGATACTGTTACAGTAATGGAGATGGAAGTATAGTTAGCAGGTATGTATGTATGTATGCACACTATATATAGAGATAATATCTCTCTACCACAAAATAATTATACGTATAGCATTGGAATTTGTATATGTAATAGGACGGATGGGTGTGGTATTCGGGATTAATAGTGCGAGCATTGTAAACAGGAAGGAGTAAAATAGTGCGAGGCGAAGCCGAGCACTATTTCCTTCCTGTTTACAATGCGAGAACTATTAATCCTGAATACCACAACCATCCGTCCTATTGCAAATTAATCCGACAACCATAGCAACTGTTACTAGGCAACAGAAATTCAACAAATAACCACCGAAAAAGATCAATCACACTTAGCAACCGTTACCTAGCAACCGGTGCTAAGCAACCATATTGTTGTTATGCCTTGGGCATGTATCACTATGGTAACAATAGTTGTCAAGTCGGACATTTACTTCTAATATAAATACACCACACTATTTTAGCCAATCAAATTAGTATTATAGATTTTTGTCAAGGGACCTTGACAAACAAGTGTAATACTAATTCTATTGGCTAATCGCTTGACGTATTTCAATATAATACGTCGAGCTGCTATTGAGAGTATTATACAGTAACACATTCAGTTGTTGGATTAATAATGATTTTTGGCAGCAGTTTCAGTGAAATTTATTCAATTGTAAATGATAGATATTCTATTGCAAATTTGCAAGCAAAATGTAAGTAGAAAGGATAGCGTAACTCATCGATTATCGACCATCACCAATTATCAACCAGTAGTATCCAAATAATTACGCGATTTTATGAACATGCAAGTTAAAAGACTGTTGAACCTCCCTTTGGAATATCCAGCACTCTTACAATGTCATAAAGACAAGAAATCAAACATGGAAAGGCACAAAGCGTAATGGCATTTAACTGGCACAACAAGCTGATGAATTGCCTGGCAGTACTGAAAGTTGATTAGCTTTGCAATGAATGTGGTTTTGTTGAATGGGAGAAGCAGAAGGACAACATGGTGTTCCATCTACAGTACTGTGTAAATATAGAATTCTGGATGGCTGAACCACAGACAAAACCTGAATGGCCCTCATTCACAATAAAATTAGCTACCTGATACCTGAGGGAGATAAATCTCAAGATAAATACATTGGCAAGATTGGGACTGAGAAAACAGGTAGTTAGAGAAGTACTGTATAACAATCTATGGCAATCAAGAAAAATCAAATAGGAGCAACAAATGATCTTGTGAAAAGTTTGGAGTGCTTTTTGTCTGAATATCTAGTGAGCTAGTTATCAGCTAAATTTCTGTACAAAGACAAAATAATGATAGCTATTTGAAAGCAGCAACATTTGATGATGGTATATTGTAATTTTTTTGGCTGTGGTAACACTGTCAGTTTTAGGGGCTGTGGTTGCACCATCGCCTTTTGGGTCAGCCTTGATGGTACGTAATACAATTTTTATCCTCTTCTGTTCCTATATGGATTTGGAATGTCAGATCTTGCAGCATGTAATTGTGTTGCTGTAGTTAGGGATGTTGTGACTACTGGTGTTGTCATGTTCTCTATGTGCTCCAGTATGACATAAGTACTTGGGGTGTAAACAAATAACTAATCAGTCAGGGTGTTGCGTGTTGCTGTAATTATTTTGCATATATACATCAGAAATATTTTATGTATGCTTTAGTGGTAATTTTAGAAGATGAAACAGAGAAGAAGAACAAGGCATAGAGAAAGAAGGCAAAGTAAAAAAGAGGGAAGTACATAAGCAGAAAGAAAGGAAGCTTCAGAAATCTGTAAAATAAGCTGAAGACACCAGTGGTACCTGAACCATATTTGACTCAGAAATGGTGAAGATGATGATACCGATAGCTAAACAGGCAGATATCCAGTGATTATCAAGGTGCAACATGGATCCGGACTGTAACTACCTCATCTATCCCACTGGAAACTTGATGAGGGAATGTGTGGACTGCATGTACTAATGAGAACAAGTGAATGAACAACTAGCTAGTGTTTACAAGTTGATTATGGCCTACATGTACATGTGTGAAGTATTATGTGAATGCATGTAAAAATTATTTAACTAAATGTGTACATATTTCTTGAACAGAATGTTCAATTTGATTCATTTTTTAGGTGTAGACCCTTGTCATGTTAGTGGTTAAGTTGTTTGCATAGTTGTATTACTTGCACAAATTCATAGCAAGTTATGGTCCATTTCTTGGAATTGGTCAATAATAGGTACTATTCTCGTATTGTGGAATAGATTTTTGTAGTGAGTGTTGGGAAAAAATAGATGCAGCTCCATTGGAAATTTTGCTGTTCTACGATGTCGGATGCCCGAGTAATACGTTAAAGCTTAGATGGTCGGTAATCAGTGAGTTAAGCTAATTTACTAAATCAGTAATGAAACATAAAATACAGTATTAGATAGCATCCTATTACAATTATTAAATCTGACACAATAGAAAAATCCACACAATAAGGACAAAGGCTTTGGTCCCAACAAGTCTGGCTCCAAACATTACTACCTCCAAAAGAGGAAAACCCCTGAGTAAGAGGAAGCAAATAATTATACACAAGTCTAAAATTTTGGACATAAAAGTGTCCATTATAGTTCCACTATAAAGGTGCATGTGCCATAAACATATTAAATACCGTGGATAAAATTTTAGTGGTATGTGGGTTTGTGAAAAAAAAACAAATTTGTAATATTAAATTTTGTGGGTAAACCTTTCTGTGGTTGGCTACATCTCAACGAGTAGAAATTCATGGGTCCAGAGTTACCTTACCTCAATGCTACAGCTAGCATTGCAATTGTCAGACTAAAGCACATAAGATGAACTTTGCATAAATATATGGTACAATAAGGAGTGAGGATACACACTAGCAAAAAAATTAGAATAATTACTTAAGCAACACATGGTCCCACATGATCTTGTGGGGGATTGGGGTTGACTCGCCACAGAAGAATATTGCTGGGATCAGAAGTTAGAAACAGCTAGGTTGCAGATACTTTGAAAAAAAAAGCCATTGTGTGGTTTACAGGTGCTTTTGTCACATAGCTAAATGGAATAAATGTGTACTTTAATAGGATTTTAAAGAAGATGCGTTGATGACTACTGCTGTCACCTCCAAGGTACCAGGGTGTGTAGTTGCCTTTGTAATGTAAAGTAAAAAGTACCACCACTTGCTGTTTCTTTTACACTTAACATCACAAGATACAATATGCACGCATTGTACACTATCAACAATCAAACTGTAGGGGGCTCATAGTACTAGTTTACAATTAAACTTGATTAACATTACAGACACCCACACATGTACATACATACAAACACCTGTACATACCCATCAATAACATCGATTCAATCTTGTTAGCTAATTCAAACATTTCAATGCCTGGAACTCTCAAGGCTTTAATCAACTGATTCCAAGTTGCTTCACTACATTTCTTAAGCCACAGCTGAAACATCTTGGAACAGCACTTTTCAGCATCCTTGGGGTGATTTTCTTGCAAATTATTTAGTTCATTAGCACTGTCATTTATCAGCTCTACTCCTAGATCAAACCAATTCTTTGAAATTTCCTTTTTGAACCGGTGTAGAAGTCTGAGAGTGGGGCAGTCACTACCTGTCAAATGTTGAAAATGATAACATAGTGTACCTCTGTTTATCTGTACCATTTTAATAAATTGATTGATTGGGAATAGGTGTATGTTCTATTAGAATTATGAAAGATACATTAGTACTGTATCATGAAGGTTTGGACTGGCCAAACACATCCCCTAAAATCAGTCTCACGATACCTTCATGACATCTTGGCAGTATTGGTTAGGTACAACAAAGCCCAAAAGTGCCTTCAGTATGGCCCGAAACACTTCCAAAAAGTTGCTACATTTTTTGTTTTGTTTAGTGGAATTGTGTACTGACTGCATGACTGATGCCTTCAGATTAGCTTAACTCAAGGCTACAGGCTTGATTTTTCCACTGTTCAACGTTGCCTCAACCTGACAGACAGGTGTCTTCTGGAATACTGCAGTACATACAATGCATGCACCATGAACTTATGTTTGTCCTCTTTTGTGTCCCATTTCTTTTCGCTGACGGTCGCTCGATGGCTTCCCTACATTTGTAAATGGGAATCATCCGTATTTTCCATGGTGACTGGATTGATTGCAGAGGTGCTTCTCCTACTGTTCTTCATTTGCAGACCTGTGTAACAGGCTGAACATAGCTGAAAGTGAAGCGTGATGGCCACTTCACTTTCTAGCCAGTAATTCATAGTCGGAGCACGTGTTCAGTCGAAAACATTACTTCTGGCACCATCCTTCCTTTTGATGCGGTAAGCACGGGTTCACCAGTCATAATAATGTTACAAAAAAATAAACAAACAAGTATAAGGAAAATTAAGAATTTTAAATTCGAATAGGGATCATATATAGAAACAAAAAGTAGGGAAACAAGGGAGGTCACCTACACCTGCAGATATAAATACTAGTGGACATTTAATCCCTAATTCAGTCATAAGTATAGACAGAATCATGGAAAAGTCCACTAGTACTTATATCTGTAGGTATAGGCAACCTCCCTTGTTCCCTACTTTTTTCTATGGTTCCTAATTGAATTTAAAATTCTTAATTTTTCCTTATACTTGTTTGACATATGTTCATATGTATAAGCAAGTCAGTACATTAAAAGGCTCCATTTGTACAAACACACGAGTCGTTGACTATGAATATTGAGATAAGGGCATTAGTTTAGTCACAGTTACAAATATGTATGTGCATGTTTCCATGTAGCTGACCTTGAAAATAGTCAGTGAGAAATATATATTCCATGATACATGTAAACATACTAACATTTTTAATGTGTTATTATAGCTTTAGTGGCTATCAAAGCACTGATCTAATTACCTATCTTACACAACATAAACACATATACAACACATACCTTTTCCAAGTATCTCAGTTTCACCTATTAAAGAAAATATTCACATCAGTATTAAATAAATAAATGACTATGTATGTATGATAGGCCTATAGTCATAATAATACATTTACTTTATTTAGTATCAAACAGTACGGTCATACTGTTTAGTAAGGTTTCCCTAAAGTGACATGCGCCACTAAAAAAAGCCATGTCTAAAAACCATCATGGAAATATGTTTCATACATGGCGAAAATCACCTTTATGGAATAGTCTTACTCCTTTCAGCATCAATTACAGCATTAAAAACAAGAAAACACTCACAGGAGTCCGGATATTAATTTTTAAAAAAAAATGCTGTACCTTGAAATTTCGTCTGCCTGCCTGCCTGCCTGCCAACCTGACCTTAGTCACAAGACTAGAGACCGAACAAAGTAGCACCTGACCACCACTTGATGTCACAGCGACAAACTCACTGATGGGCTGTGCTTTTTTGTAGTTGTGACGAATGTTTGCCTTCCGCGATTTGCCATTCTTTTTATTTTCAATTAAATGGTTGTTTTCTTCATGGAAACCATACCAAGGTGTTAATGACACTTTCCTTGAAGGAGCATATTTAGATGCCACGAAGTTGCTTAACAGACTTTAGTATCGGGTAGCAGCTAAGCTGTACTTTCAAAACAATTGCCATGCTCTCTTAAACCATCACAATGTGCCACGACAACAATCCACTGTAGCTTCATAAGAAAACAAGGCATTATACCACACCCACTAGCTTGATCTACTGCGTAGCTGAGTGGTGAGATTGAGATACTCTAATACAGCAATCACAGCCACACGTGTATTTCATAGCTACGTATGCTCTGGCAAAAAGGTCAACAAACTAGTGCAACAAATTTTAAAACGAAGTATGATTCCAGCGATAAAAAGTAGTGAAACAAGAGATGATGGTAGCTATGAGGGAAAATCCTTAGTTATGCACTTGGCATTGTAGCAATGTGGGAAAATCCCTACTTTGGCATTACTCCTACAATACCTATAAGTAGGGATTTTCCTACATTGTTACAATGCCAAGTAGCTAGGGATTTTCCCTCATAGCTACCATCATCTCTTGTTTCACTACTTTTTATCGCTGGAACCCTACTTCATTTAAAAAATTATTTTTTGTTGCACTAGTTTAATTATTAATAGCAGAATACTAATAATGGTTCAAAAAGCTACCCAGTGATGGTCACAAAAATATATGATCACAGATTTACAATTCGGTAGTGGTCAAGTCCAGATTTTCTTTTGTAACATTTCATGGTACATAATCAAATACAGACAGTGTCAGTTAATATCATGCACATGTCTATAATACCTGGATCAGAGAGTCGCCGGGCACTGGTAGGCGTACCATCTGTGTGCATTCTATAGCTAAAATCCTCATTGACATAGCTGCGTGCACCAGGAAGAACTATGCTTCCATCTGCAAGAAAACCATGCACATAGTTACTACACAACACTAGCGTTTGTATAATCAGTGTATTACCATAACAAGGCACATTTTTAAAGTCACAAATTCTTATATGCACATGTCAATATAAGTACTTGGTTCACTTAACTGAACATCAACATGACAATGTTAATAAGATATACACCAGACCACTATACAGTCCTAACCTGTTACAGCATCTGAATCAGTAGTAGCTTGTTCATGTAATGGTGAGACTGCTTGATTCAGTTGGTTTACCTGTGCATCCCACATATAAATGGTACAAAGAGGATAGTTATAAACTGTCAAGTCTTCAAGACTTCATGCACAATTATGTGTTAAATATAAAAATTTAAATTTCATGCAAAATACCCGTACACAACAACACCAATAATACATTTACATGGCTACAGTACATATAACATATGCATATGGTCACATGTGCATAATAATACATACATACATACAAACCTCAAGCCAAACGATGTGATGGTCTGATAAATGCAGTGCTCGGTTACTCTTACTACAATAAGCGTGGCGTTCATTAAAATCTTTCAGTATCATCAAGTGGTCATTTGAATTACATTTGGTACACAAAAATCCATATTTGCAATCCTCGGGTGGTATTTCCAAGCTTTTACAGACATCCCCCAAAGCTTCTTTTATGGTTCGAAAAACATCTATGTGTAAGACTTGATCACATCCTTTAGAGTCGGTGGTATAAATCTGAACCTCAAGGGAAAAGACTTTATCAATGATACAAACGTGATTATCAACACCTATAGAAAATGTTATCATATCTTTAAATGTATACTGCTGTCCTGTTTGTTCATCGTAACAAGGCTTCGACCATTTGTCTGGCATATTTGTTAGTATGTACGCTGCAAGAAAACAGAACACACTGCGATGCAGTGACCCAGACAAAAATGTAATTGACAGCGCATCATGGCATTTATTACCATAACTGTCAAATAAGCCTTTTTTGTTCTCATATGATTCTAAAATACTGGGCATGAAATACTCCGTTTGATTCACTTTAGCTACAAATTTCAAATGTTCAAGTAAATTGATAAAAGTAGTAAGCGTCATTTTCCCAGGGCCATCAAATTCTATTTCCCTGACCATCTTGGTATTCAATCTTCCTTCTTTCATCAAAAGTTCTTTAGCATCGTAATTTCTTTCTTTATCTTTAAATCCAGTGAGTAAGTATTTCAGTTTATCAAACATCCAGCAACAGCGAGTAAATACAAAATCTCTTGCACCTTCAACAGTGTCAAAGTGAAACAAAACTCCATGATGGTGAAAAAATTTCAAAGCAAGTTTTAATTCCGGTTCACTATACATCTTGCATTCAGTTTTCCATATCTCTTCAAATACAATTCTGTATTCTAAATACTGTGCTTTCTGTTCATGGCAAAATTTTTGTATTTTAAGGCTTAAAATCACCCAACTAACTGGTATTTGATGAATTGAATTCTGTGAAACTGTTTCTTCCAAACGATCCCTTATTAAAGAAATATTTTCATCTTCGTTACTTTCTAAGTTAACAACATGCAAGTAGCTATCTTTATTATACCAGAGAGAAAGTGGAATTTCACATACTGAACAATTGATATGTGCTTTCAAGTTTTGGACATTTTCGTTGACCTTGGTAGCTTCTTTATGGTACAGCATTTCCAAGCTATTGTCGTCATCAAAACGTGTTCCTACAAAAGCCGTGTAAAAAGCCTTCTCAGGATTACCTGCAATTTCAAGTTCATCAAATTTAAATTTCTTTCCAAAACAATTAGTTGACATTAGCTCTTTTATAAACTGATGTGATCTAGCACACAAACCATCTTCTTGTCCACGTAATTTGTAAGTGACGAATGTAACTATAGCTGGCTGAAGTAGACAGATGGTTGACGATGGCACATTGATATCTAGCAGGATGAGAATGTCAAACATTTCTTTTGAATTCATTGCTGTAGTAGGCTTTGTAGGGCACTGCTTCTGGTTAATCTGGTCTATCAATATCTCTAAATGTTCAAGGTTAATTTCCATCCAACTAGACTCTCCATGTTTCTTAACAAACACAGTGTGATAGTCACCACTACCAGGTGATTGTGTAGTCTTGTTCATTAGTAATTTACAGAATTTTGTTTTCCCGGCTTTTGGCTCTCCAGTACACAGCACTGTTGAATATCGCACTTTGACAACATTACTTTTTCTTTCTGCTATGCCTTTCAAAAGATCTCCTTCATCTGTTACATCTGTTGATTAAGTACAGTAACACAAGTATATAATTAAAAAAGAAGTAGGGATCTAAGCAATAAAAAGTAGTGAAACAAGAGAAGAATGCTGGTATTACAGCATAGCTCTGTGAGAAAATCCCTACATTAGCATGTTACAGTAGTTGTTTTCGTTCAATGCCAAAATAGGGATTTATCCACCATAATACCACCATCATCTCTTGTTTCACTGCTTTTGTTGTTTTTAATAATTTTTAAGTATACAAGTTTGTTTAGTTTTTTTTTTCTGTTTTTGTCTTAGCATACAGCTATAAGCATGTGACTGTTCTATTAGGGTGACTGTTGTATTAGAGTAACTCGAGTCAGCCTTCAGGGGCATGTCACTATTAGGGGTGCACCAATATGAATATCGGTATCGGTACCGATATGCATTATCCGTTATCGGTAAAACACAGTCGAAATTACCGATATGTATAACATTATTATACTTATTATTATTAAACATGCACCTTGTGAAATCGCTTCGTAACGATCGTTCAGTAAGTGTAGACCGCCTGCATTACGCACCAATAAAAGCCTACATCACATGATATGCAAGAAAGGTAAGCATACGCTAGTGCAAAAAATTGCTTTTGTAGCTCAGTGTCTGTAATATATAATGCCAAAAGCATTTTTATTTAAAGCTGGCAAGAGAAATGCTATTAACTCGGTGCCCATCAAGCCATTACCATAACGCATGCGCTTGAAATCAGGTGCATGTAACGATGCCACGTGTCAAGGCAGTTATTTGGGAATACTTTAAAGTGTCTAAGTGCAACCAGCGTTTCACAGTTTGCCAGTGTTATGAGAATGATGTATCCCGTGGTGGCCTCACAGTTAAAGCTTTTAACACCTCCAATTTAATACACCATCTGAGGAGGGAGCACCCTATAGATTTCAAAGACTATGAAGAGAAGAAGAAGGTGCAGGAGCTGAAAGAGAAAGTAGCAGCTGAAAAGAACGTGTGGAAGGATCCAAAGGAAACAGGAATGAAACAGTTATCACTAGTAGAAACAGAGGCAACGTCAAAAGCATGGGATATCAATGATCCCCGTGCAATTTGTGTGCATCATAAGATAGCTGAAATGATGGCTTTGGATTTTCAACCATATTCAATTGTATCAGACACAGGGTTTACTGCATTGCTTAAGACCTTGGAACCCAGATACACATTGCCAAGTCGCCGCTACTTTACTGAGGATGTTGTCCCTGGTATTGCAAGTGCTATCAATTCAAAGCTAGCTGTGGTATTGAAAGATGTAACATATTTCAGTTTAACCACTGATGTTTGGAGCACTAGCTTGACCAACCAATCATTGATCAGCCTCACTGCTCATTGGTTAGAAGATAGTTTTATGAGAAAATCTGCAGTCTTACATGTAAAACATTTAGATGGGTCACACCCGGGGGAAAAGATATGTGAAAGCATAGAGTCAATGATTGAATACTGGAAGATATCAAAGGAACAAATCCATTTAGTGTTGACTGATAATGCTAGCAACATGAAGAAGGCCATCAAAGATGCTAATCTGAGTGGGTTTGGTTGTTTTGTGCACTCACTTCAGCTAGTTGTTAATGATGGTGTGATGTCACAGCGGGTCATCATTGATGTTCTGGCTGTAGCAAGAAGTATTGTAGGCCACTTTAAGCATTCAACAGTTGCCTATAATTTACTGGATGAAATACGTGAGCATCTTGATATATACCAAAACATAAATTGCAGCAAGATGAACCAACACGATGGAACTCGACACTCTTCATGCTTGAATCCATCTATGAGCAAAAAACGGCACTGGCTGCTTATTCCACTGAGCATGGTGGTATCACAATGCTGAACAGCTATCAACTTGATATAATTAGAAAACTAATTGCACTTCTGAAACCAATCGAAGAAGTAACCAAGATGATCTCAACAAATTCAGCAAGCATTTCAGCTGTGATACCATTGGTAAAGATCTTGAAAAGAATGTTTAACAAACATGATGATGATGCTGGAATAAGAACCATGAAATCAGAGATGCTGACCTCATTGGAATGCAGATTCGATGGCATTGAGCAGATAGATGAGCTTTGTGTTGCTACTGTTCTAGATCCACGATTCAAGCATCACTTTTTCATGGAAACAGAAACACCACAACTGGCTACAGAATATTTGATTGATACTTGCGAGGTACTGATGCACCCCCTAATAAGAGGGTACGCCATGATCATACCACCACTTCAGAGGACAATGATCAGTCATCATCTAGCAAAGTATGGGAGTGTTTTACTGAACTACTGGAGGAAGCTGGGGCAACTAGTGATGTGGGAGGAGGAGCTGAAGGAATGGTGGATAATTATTTATCAGAACCACTTATTGACTACAAAAAAAGGTGACCCTTTGAAGTGGTGGCATGATAATGGCAGAAGATATTCATTGTTGGGAAATATGGCACAGTGGTTTTTGAGTGCTCCACCGACTAGTGTTCCATTTGAACGGCTGTTTTCTGGAGTTGGGAACCTATATAATGAAAAAAGAAGCAGGTTAAGCCCAGAACATGCAGAAATGCTCTTAAGTATTAAGTACAACAAGCATTTAGTTGATTAAACAAACAATTAAAGTTCTAACAGTTCTCTCTATTTCTATTTGATTTTTGTTTATACACATTGATATCACTCAGTTATTTTTACTAATATCGGTATCGATATCGGAATCGGTAATTTTGTAGTAAATATATCGGTTATCGGAAAATTGGTAAATTCCCATATCGGTGCACCTCTAGTCACTATTTCATATTTTCACTATGCTAGCATTATAAAATACAGCTAGACCAATAATAAGGAGGTGTGGTCATCATGATCGAGTCAACACATTGTTAAGAGGAGTGGGCTCTGCATTAAATCATATTAATCAACCAAGATCGTTAATGGGACCTATTGTGAAGTTACAGGTATCTACCTGGTGTCCAGTATCTCTTACAGTAGTGTAAGTGCCTTAAATAATGTTGTGGCATCTAAATATGCTGCTCAAGGGAAAGTGTTGATAAGGAAAATTAATGCCTCGATATGGTATGAAGATGACGGACCAGCCTGATTGAAGATAAAAGGAAAGAGGGTACACACTCGTCAGAACTCCAATGTCATGCCACTTGTGAGTTTAGTATTGTGGCATAAAATGGTGGCCGTGTGCAGGCAGGCAGGCAGGCAGGCAGGCAGGCAGGCAGGCAGGCAGGCAGGCAGGCAGGCAGGCAGGCAGGCAGGCAGGCAGGCAGGCAGGCAGGCAGGCAGGCAGGCAGGCAGGCAGGCAGGCAGGCAGGCAGGCAGGCAGGCAGGCAGGCAGGCAGGCAGGCAGGCAGGCAGGCAGGCAGGCAGGCAGGCAGGCAGGCAGGCAGGCAGGCAGGCAGGCAGGCAGGCAGGCAGGCAGGCAGGCAGGCAGGCAGGCAGGCAGGCAGGCAGGCAGGCAGGCAGGCAGATGAAAATTCAGGTTTCAGTGAATTTAAAAAAAAAAATTTTTTTCTATATCTGACTGCCTATAAATGTTTTCTTGTTATTAATGCTGTACTTGATGTTACGTAGATGGGCTAATATTATTCTGTATGGGAGAAAGATGGTGTCTTTAGTGGTGCATGTCACTTTTTGGACAGGATCCTACAACAGTACTACCATACTGTTTGATAATGAATGCACTAATATGTCTACATTTAATACATGTACACATTGCTGACCCAATACTACTGGAAAGTGTGAGATTCTGAAGCCCCACAACTGGTTTGTATATGTGACTGGATGACATAATGGCACGAGTCTAAATTTTATGGTATGAAGCATTGATTACAATGGGTAAAACACTTGATACCATAAATTTTTAAAATGCTTTATTATATGTAAAGAAAAGGTCTAATGGTAAAAACCTGGATATCATCTAAATCACGAGTCAAGAGAAGTTTGAAAATCATTGTTTCGTTACAGTATACCAATGGATACATGAGTTATGGCCATTTTTTATATCACATACTATGCAATCAATCTTTCTTTACTGATTTCATCTAGTGAAAAAAGGTGATACAAGGAAAACTCATTCAGCAACGGATTTCCCTATGGCTAACATTTCTTAACGGATTTCCCTAACGGATATCCCTATGGCAACGGATTTCCCTATGATTTCCCTATGGCTAACACAATGGTGCAAGTTTCACTTCTGTACCTTATTGTATTTGTAAGTTATAACTGTTTTAGTAAAGCTGATCAAGTCACTTATGTATTTGATAAACAGTTCTGCATTTAAAGAGCTTTGCAGTACTTAAAATATTTTTCCAAGTGGCAAGAAGCTATTAAGGAAAAACGGCAGCTCAGAATTGAATGTAAACAGACAGTAAAACAGAATTTATTCACAAAGCACACAGTTGGCAAAAAAAAAAAATTCTATTGAATAATAGACAATTTTAAACTTGGGGATTCACTGCATTATAACTCCAAACTTAACACAGGGCTCACAAACTTTCAAGTGGTGGTTTGACCATAAAAAGTAAAGTATTTGTCCCCACCTTACCATCATAATATATTTCTGCACGCAATATACACAACCACAACAATTAATGCATGCAAATACCTGGAGCAGTGGTTTCTGTTGGGGTAACTGGTTCAGTTGACATATTACCATTACACTGTAATGATGATATGTGGGATGTACTGGACGTCACCATTTCTACAAGTGGATAAAAGATAAATACTCCTGCCAGCAAAGTGCAACCAAACCTTGTGATACTTGATGGCTATACTGGGGTGGTAGTAATTCTGAAACAGAAATTAGAGAATGATCCATGACACATGTTCATACACACTATTGCAATTGTTGCATCAACAGAATTTGTGTTAGGAATAGTACATGACTAATTTCTAGACAGACTATCGATTTCAATTCATATAACTTGTTGAGGGTAGTCACTACACATATGAATTTTTCACCAAACAGTTTATCACTCTGTGCTATGTAGTACTGGCCATGAATTTGGTAGACATTGGGGATGGTTCTATGCTTCAACACACACACACACACACACACACCACACGCACGCGTGCACACACATGCACAGAGGGAGAGAGATTGGAGAGACAACAGTTCAAAATTGGGACACAATTCATTGTAGCTATGAGGTGTACAAAATTTCACTTTGAAAAGGCTTGGCCAGCCGCATGTATCATGCTCTCTATCCTTGTACCACTACAAGCTAGGGCCTGGCAAGGCCAGCAGTAGCCATCTAGACTTGTCATATGTGTTTGAAAATTCAAAACTAATGTAAGTGTTTCTAGTTTGGAGTGTGTATGGCTAAGTATACACTTATACTTAATGGAGAAATTTGTCTGGGTGTTTAACATAGTTACAAAATGTGGTAAGAAAGTACTGTCTTTTGCAGGATATAAGTAAAGAGAAACTTCTTTGTTTTGGTTATGTTTTAACATAGGGACCATGCAGCAGACTTTCCTTGGACACATGCCAACACACCACTATGTGTAGTGATGCATGTGTGTGTGTGTGTGTGTGTGTGTGTGTGTGTGTGTGTGTGTGTGTGTGTGTGTGTGTGTGTGTGTGTGTGTGTGTGTGTGTGTGTGTGTGTGTGTGTGTGTGTGTGCGTGTGTGTACAATGTACGTGCATGCAGTTAGTACTCACCTTGGACAACTTGAGAACTGGATTCTGACTCTACTGGATGTCCAAATGGTACCTCTTCTGGGTTGGTCATCTTGTTAGCCAAATTGGTCAGGCTAGTATACTCTTCGGTCTTCTTCATAAATGTGATTAGCTCATCATAACTTTTGCTGTCATTGTTTTCCATTTTATCATGGACAATATCTAAAAAGAAATTCACTCGTAATTTATCCTGCTTTGGTTTAGCTTCCAAATTTGCTGTGTCTTTGTGAGAGAGTAACTTCATGTCACTAAACTTCTGTACCAAACTATCGACATGTGGATCAAGTGTGTTAGCTAACTCTTCACGGTGCTCAACCAGACGATGAATAGATTGCTTGTCAGCCATGACTCATTAAGCTTTTTAATCTGTGTAATGACAAGAATTTAAATACTTACAGTATCATACAACCGGCAAGGTGGTACACAATACCATAGCTGGTATATAATTACATGCACGTATATGCCAATTGGGCATGTACTGGTCATTGTAATGTACACTTTTGTAGACATAAATTGAATGTCGGTTTCCTTATCAAACAGTAATGCACAAACTCACAATCGGTTTAGAACATGCATTAGCACGATTTTGTATCTGTCTGGGTATTAGTTGTTACAATAAACCACAGGTAAGAGTGAAAGGGAACATGTGCCATTATAGGACTACAAGGATTATTCCTATATACGTATGGCATTTTCTTCTTGCAGTTATATAAATCAATTGAAATATTTTTCAAAAAATAAAATATTGACACAAACATGTATGTTATCCACCCACAAGCAATGAGGAAATATTAAAACACTTATACCACACAGACCCTAACTACATTAATTGTACAAACTGAATTGATAAACATTTTTATGAAAACCCACAAATTCCTTTAAGTTATTCATATGTACATCTGTTAGTTCTAATAGGTATGGTATGTCATGTCTGCAGTGGAATCCTTCCTTGCTCAAGTTCAGTGATTTCATAGGGTAACGAAATTCACCTGTTTATGGATTTCACTTACTTACACTACTTTGGGTAGATCTCCCATGAGTTATCTATCTGTCTCTGGTATTGTTCAAGGGAAGCTACACAAGTCTGGTTTGATCTTCTTTGCTAAGCCTATATATAAATAGTGCTGTAGTAGTGGAGTACTGCAGTATCAGAGTTCTGCAGTTTCACAGTACTAACTTGTAGCAGCTTGTCGATTTTTCCCAACACTCACCTCCCTAAACTTTGTTTTCCTTTCATGGTGATTTAGGTGGCTCCTTTCCATTGGCTGGTTTCTTTTAACCAGCTAATGTGACAATGGGTTGGTGATATGTTTTTATAGTGTACCATGAATATCCCCGGAATGCAGGCAGGACAGAAATCTGCTTGCATTGGGAATACATTCTACCCACCACCACAGCAGGTACCAAGAATGCAGGTCACGTGTTCTATTTGATCACATGATCCAAAATGGTTTCATTCTGCCTGCTGTGGGTACGTAGCACTATCACAGCACCCCAACAACCCATTACTCCATCCCCTTTATGTTGATGCTTATGGCCTCTCTCGGTACCAGTACAACCACTTACAATTAATAGTGATTGACTGCGAAGTACTGTACATTGTACATATAACATAATGTAGAAACAATATGTCAATGTATGTACTATGTATTGCAACAGTATAATTACTTTGGTTTCAGTTTTAATCAGACTCACATGTATGGACATATGTACATACACACATAAATAAGCTTTAGCAGTATAAAACTTTCGATGAAATCCAATTGGCAAAAAAACTTAGACAAATCACTGTGTTGCCACATGTCACTACACATTGCATATGGCTAATGACGGCAGAAAATACACTTTGGCAGAAAAAATTGAGGCAAAAATTAAAGAACAATTCACCAATGTTTTATACTGTTGAAGTTTTCCACTATACAGTACATGTCATCAAAAATTTGAGATTTACTAGTACACATAATGGAGATGTACTTCTACCATTATTTACTCTTGATGTCATGGAAATACAGGCAATTCCACCTTCAGGCAACAAGGCAAAAGCTGGTAAAAACTTCATACCAAACAACTCCCCTACCCACACACACATGTGTACGTACGTGTGAGCACAATCACTTACATAGTAGGCATCACTTTCACACCTCAGATCAAAGGAGCTGCCCAGGCTACATTCGCAGTGTAGCCCAGTTGGCGACTTTGTCTGGGCTACATCTGAATGTAGACTGGGCTACATCTGGGCAGTGATTTCATAGACGTTAAGGTGAAAACCGATCGTGGGGACTGATTAATATTCATGTGATTAGTATGCACAACTCCATGAAAACTACTCAAATGGAAAGTGTTTTATTATCCTCGCTACCCTACAAGTTGAAAAATGCTGAGCTAAGGCTATAACTTATTCATCAAATGTTTCCGTATGTCTTCGAGTACTGATCACATCCCCATCATGAAATTATCACTCTACACAAAGTAACCACTCTACAAGCAAGTTTACCCATCTAGGCCTTTAGTTAACTCTATAATTATTCCATAGACAATAATAGCATTGAATAAAATATTAAACTCGCGCAACCAAAATTCTCCATGATATCTTCAGGATTTGTCCATTCATCATAACCAAACTTAGTCAGAATGTCCAGCTGTTGACCCATAATCGAACCCTTTAGGCATGTATATATAATATACTGTATCCAGTGGTGGCACTCGTATTGGCTTGGGTGATTGATCACCCACACTTCAGGTTATTAGCCTAATACGGATTGAAAGTGTTACATAGTAGCTGTAACAAGAGGAATTGGGGCTTTTTCCTGATACATATGCCCTCCCTTATCCCTCAGGCCTTCGGCCCTCTGGCTGCCTGGTGTACATATCAGGCAAAGCCCAGATGCCCGTATTACTATTATGTACACGTAACATGCATGTACGAATGTTCATTCCCATCCAGCAATGAATGGAATTCTAGTTGTGTGTTTGCTATAAAATATAGATGGTTAGAAAGTGGTACATAGTATACATTCTCTGGAAATAAAATCACTAAAATTCTATTATAGTGATCATGTTCCACAATATAAAAATCATTGATATTTTAATGTAAAAAAAATATTGACAAGGAACAAACAGTCAACTAGCAATGGACTAAAATAAGTTTCGTCAGAGCTGAATATGTGGTTTTCATGGATCAGGAAATGACTTAAATAAGTAACCAATTTTGCAGATTGAATTCATAGCTTGCATTATTGAGATCATCATTACATTATCTTCCCAAAGCTAGCTACAACACACCACAACACACCACAACACACATAGCTATGTCAGAGCAATTAAATTATCGCCTGGCTTTGCGGCAAACATGCAAGCAATTATATAGATCTAGAAATCATGCAGGTAACCATATAGAAGGTGATTAGAAGGACACAATTTATGGTTTAGTGGACTTCCCACCAAGATGACAACTGACCAAAAGGCAACTGAATTACTATAATCAATCGTATATCTTTATTCATGCAGTGCAATGGTTGCTAAACATAATAGGTATTGGAAACCATGTACTCCAGTTACTCCAGTGTAGGTGCCCGTATTCAGGGCATGCACGTCATTGCTCAACAATCATGATAGAGCACACACTGCTATAGTTTCTAATCATGCATATCGTGATAGAGTACAGTGGAACCTCTCTATTACGGACATTTTGGGACCCAGAATTTTTGGCTACTTTTTGCTGTAATATAGAGGTTTTCCTCTTTCAGAGGTAAATAAATGTATTAACCAGACCTGTTGGGACCAAAATTTTTGTTCTTGTGGAGGTTTTTACTATTAATTCGGGGAGTTTCTTAGGAGAGGTTCCACTGTACAACACTGATTTTCACCATATCGAACCTAGTAAGGCCACTTCAACTAAATCTTGTCTCTCGGGCCCAACTGACCCTATATTTTTCAGAACAAAACATTTATGTTAATCATTGATCACAGTGAAAAATGTCGCGAAGGGGTTGCAAAGTTACCTTTAAGCTGTCATAAAGAAAGTAATGCTCAATATCTAATCATATAATTTATGGTGTAGCTGCCTAGCTACTCACAAGTGATACAGCAATCATGATGCTACCTCTTCAGCTGGCAAAAATTAACATTTTCATTTTACCGACCTACCAACCCTGTACTTGGCTGAATTAGGCCTGAGAAACAAGAGTTAGTTGAAGTGGCCTAACCATTAGGCCATACCTATTTGATCTTATGTTGCGTGGGCAAAATTATTTTAAATTTGGGTAGGTAGGTCGGTTTGAAAATAATTTTAAACACAAGCATACAAAATGCAAATAATGAATGTAGCTATAATAGTACATACACAGTTAAAAATCTAGGTTTCATACTCTTCTAGTAGCATCAGATATCTCCAAAAGAGCTTTCCCATCGTATTCTACAATTTTAGAGCATTGGACGATCTTCAATGGTCCCTTTTGGACTATATCACGATGGTGCTGATGATGTGTTGTCTTTAATTAAGTACACGTGATCTGCACACGTGATTTTCAAAATTATTTCATTTGAAGAAAAATGCAGTCGGTCGGGCCAGCGCAACATAAGATCAAATAGGTATGGCCTTATAAACTGAGCCAAGCCGGATGCCTGCATCAATCATAAAAAAATGTAAAAAATCCAAACTTAAACATCTGTGATGATCGTTTGAACATTTCAGTTGTGAAACTATTGAAATTATAACACTTACCAACCAGTCTCCATTAAGAATTTTTTTTCAAATACTCCAACCTATATAATGTGTTCCAACTCTAGCTGGCATAGCTACAAAGGGTCATCCGTGTTAGAACCGATAGTTTAGGCTGCGTACTACCCTTGCCATGCTCACAAAGGTCCTTTTTAGGATCATACTGGTGGTCACATGTGTCCGGATAAATATCGACTTCGTTAATATACGTTGCACAATTGTAGACTGACTTTACAAACTGACTTTACAGTGACCATGCAGTACTGCATTATGCTATATCATTCTGTTCGAAATCACGCATCATAACTATAATTACCTGATCGAGCGTGAAGAAGGCAATTATCAACCAGCTCTTCTTTCTTCTTAGCGCTTTCGGTTTGGGCATGTATCTATGGTTTGGGGACCTACTCTCCGCTGATTAAAACGTTTCACTAATCCGTTAAATACACCCGTAAACCAATAAAAATAAAACCGCAGGCGCCACTCATCTATGCATCAGCCCGGTAATTTTTGAGGAAAGTCCTCGAGGAAAGTTGTTTCCCCAAGCGAGAGAATACCACAACATAATCTATGGTATAAGGTGAGTTAACAATTCGTACGTCACTTGCCACTCATGACGCCTGTGTAGGTGGATTACCGTGGGGAAACTAATCCGATAAAGGCCTAGACGCTTGCCTAAATGTTCTGAAGGTTCAGTGGGCGTGTACCCCCAAAGTGTTCAAGGAAGTGTTTCCTGGAAAACGTCACAGTTGAGTGAAGAAGACTGACAGACTGCTATACTAGGTTAAGTAAGTCTCGCAGTAATGTTCCAGCCATTTGAAGTTCCAGCTCGTACAGTTTTCATAAGGCTTCAACAGTGTTGTGTAAGCTATCACATTAGCAGTGAGGTTTAATTATAATCATTTACTGTGGTTGACCACCAGTTCCTATCAAACTCAAACAATTATAGACTGGTTTAGCAAGAAGGCGTGGCACTATATTACATCATTTTTACACGATGTAATCTGGTTTAGCGTAGGGCAAAAATATTGGCAGGCAAAAGTATTTCTGTACACTATAGCTGCTGGTCCTGCCAGCCAGACTATATTGCTGCATCAATTTATCACTACCTGAACTACTAGTCGTACTTTATCAATGCTTGGGCTTTGCAGAAAAGAATAACTGACTTTGAAATTTATATCACTTTCCATTTTAGCATCTGAAAAGTAACTGATTATTCCATGCCCAAGTTTATTAATGGTTTTAGTTTTCAAACTACCAGCTTTTATCATGGTTAGTTGCAGTAGACATCACATTTCTTTTGACCTACAAAAATGGCTAGTGTGGTACATTTTTATGACCACATCCCTTCGCATCATATGTTACATAAGTACAAATCATCACAGCATTAACTAGTTAGCCATGCACTATTATTACAAGCCTCTATACAATAATGAAGTAGTCGCTGGTTTTTCAAGATACAATAGTCAAATTTTGGATAGTAAATAAGCTACAATTGTTTGGAAGCAGATTTTTAATACTTGTACTGGTGAAAAGAAGAAACTTTCAAATCTTTGTGCAATATGTGTAGAATTAATGTGTGAACTAAAGACCTGATAAGAAAAGTAGCTCCACACAATGGTAGATAATTAGGTAAATAGTCTCTAACAGCAAATCCAACACAATTGTACCAAGTGCAGTATGATACTTGAATCAATCAAGATAATTTGCTGTCTTTTTTGGAAATTCAGGAATTACTTTTCAATTTTTGGTGGAAAGTAAAAGGTCTCACAAGAGTGCAAGCGATTAAAAAAACTTGCTAAGTAAGGGGCATGGCACCCACTTCACTTGTGAGTATTCATTCTAAATGAAATGGGATGAACGCTCGCAAACGAAACAGGGACCATGGTTTTTTTATTAGCAAAATTTTAAGTCACTTGCACTGTCACAAGATGTTACATTTGAGCGGTACCGTACTGCATTGGCATTGAAATGGCAAATTCTGTCATGTAAAATTTGTTTGCTATAATAATTTCAGAGTCCCATGAGCATCAATCTCCACATCAAGCTTCCTGTATTTCAAGTGACTTGTTTATGATCACATCGGATCCCCTCTATTGGATAGCTGTCATGTGACATGACACCAATAATAATTATTTTACAGCTGTATTAAGGTATTAACTAATATTTGTGAATTACAGGTGATTTTTTTATTGTGGCTTGCTAATACACTTGTATGTCTTACTAGCATTGAATTTAGTTAATGGTTAGGTCTTCTGTAATGAATGTCAACATAGTTTTTTGTGCGCTTTGCATGGTCTTGTTGTGGTCAACTTCAAGTGGTACTGCATTTCTTTCCCTTGGGATTATGTGTGGACTTGTGTACTGTTTTGTTATAAAGTGTGTACGTAATTGTCACTTAGAAGATGTCATACTACAGTGGAACCTGTCTATAATGGTCACCTTGGGACCAGGTATATCTGGCCTTTATATACAGGTATATCTGGCCTTTATATACAGGTGGCTGTTATAGAGAAAACCTGTATAAGGTGGTCAGCAGCATTTTAGTGGTTATGGCCATTATAAATGAGTGATTATTATTAACAGGCTCGTGCCAACTGCAATGCAGTAATATTTTAGTACAGAAAGGACAAGGTGAACGTGTTATGAATGTTGGTTATAGCTATTGAATAAGTTTAAGCAATGAAGCCTGATAGGTTATATAGCATTCATTGAAAGGTGATAATTGTTCATTAATTGAAACGGTGCTGTGGTGCCAGACAGTTGGCTTACCAAGCCACCATAAAAGGTAGTGACTGCTATATGAAGGAGAAATTTATGTATACAGTGATTCATAGTCGAATTCTTGGTTGGCCGATAGACAAGTGACGTGTCAAAAATGCATACATTTGTATGGGAAAATATTTGGGACCTCGTGTCCATGGCTGTTATGCAAAGGTGACCACTTAATCCAGGTGACCGTAATACAGGTTCCACTGTATAATACTGTTGGCAAGTTACAGAATGTGGCTAATTGCTATGTAGTTGTATTGATGAAGGACTGTAAGACTAGGCATAAGTTCACACTGTACAGTGATGCACAACAACTTAGCCTTATTTTATTATACACATGTATCTATGCATTTAGCCTAAGGCTTAGATAGTTTCTCACAATGACCCTTTGATACATACATACTGTATGTAGATGTATGTAGATTTCAAAGCACTGTGTATATCATACAGTATGGTGGTATTGTATGTAGTACAGGTCATGGGAGTTTGGACTTTCTTATCCAACAATATCAACCAAAATCCAGCCTCATTTTTCCTTCATAACAGCTTGGTATTGGTTAGACATTACCAAGCCCAAAAAATGCCTTCAGAGTGACCTCATGATCAAGTTTCTATAAAATTTTAATGGATTTTCTACTAACTGACTAACTAACTGATGCCTTCAGTCAAGCATAATTCAACTATGGTTAACATCATGGAGTTGATTTCTTCATTATTTGACTCTTCATCCTGAGACATGCCTTTTCCCGAACCGCAGCAGCTAGAATGTATCCATCATGGATTAACTCCTTTGTGTCTCCACTACCGTGTTGATTCGCAGTAACGCTTGATGGCTTCGGTGCACCTGGCTGTCATGAGCATCATCCATAATTTCCATAGTGACTGGATTAGTTACAGAGATGCTTGTCATACTGTTCTTTGTTTGTAACACTGTATAATGGGTGGAATACCTGAAATGAAGAAAAATGGCTGCTTCACTTCTCAGTAAATTGATGCGTTTAACAATTTCCAAGTGACTGGATTGATTTCTTGTACTGTTCTTTATTTGTAATGCTGTATAACAGGTGGAACAAAATGGAAAACAAAGCATAATGACCACATTGCTTTCCAGTAATTGATAGTTGGGCATGTGTTAAGTTGAATTTTATAACTGTCTAGCCATTCTTTCCTTTGATGTGGCATGCAACGATTCACCAATAATCAATTATGTTAAATAAACAAACAAGTGTAAGTAAAGTTTTATATTTGAGTAGAGATCATGTAGGGATCATACAGATATAAAATAACCAATGAAACAAGGGAGGTCATCTATACCTGCAGCTTTCCTACTTCTATCATACGTATAATTGTGGAGGGGATTAAATGGAATTAAATGTCCACTAGTATAGTTGCAAGTGTAAATGACCTCCCTTGTTTCATTGCTTTTTGTTTCTATGGTCCCTACTTAAATATAATTTTAAAATACATAAGTTGCATTACATTGCATGCTTCAGCTACTGTATTGACATATATACAGTGGAACCTCTTTAAGCAGCAAGTACGGTTCCGCTCATATGCAACATTGTCTCACGAGAGTGCAAGCGATTAAAAAACTTGCTAATTAAAAAACTTGCTAATTAAAAAACTTGCTAATTAAAGAATGTGGCGCCCATTTTGTTTGCAAGTATTCATCTCATTTTGCTTGGAATGAATACTTGCGAGCGAAACGGGTGCCATACCCTTTAATTAGTGAGTTTTTAAATTGCTCACACTGTCGCAAGACAAGGTTGCTTTTGAGCGGCACTGTAAACTCTCTGAAATAAGGACACAATAAAAAAAAAACCTCCACAATAAGGACAAATGTTTTGGTCCCAACAGGTTTGGCTCCATGCATCACTATATGTACTTCTGAAAGAGAAAAACCTTTAAGTAGAAATATCCCCAAAATTCAGGGTCCCAAACTTTCCTTTATAGAAAGGTTCCACTGTACACACGTACATACTAGCAATTTTAATGTATTTGCCTTGTTATTGTTAGGTTCAGAGACCACATTCAGGGACTTCTACATTGTACGCTCAAGATTATCTCTACCTACATACAGTACCTAACTAGACTGCACGTCATGGCTAAAGCTAGAAAGCCAACTGAAGTAAGTGATATTGTAAATACATAATACTGTTTGTAGTGCATATCCTAATAAGTTTTTAATGTACGTACAATACACAAACATCGCACCATCTACCTATAACCATAGTCCAACTGATAACATTACTGGTTGACTAACATGTAAGGAGTACACTATTCAGTATACTACATTAAATTTATGGTGGTGCAACCCATTTTTTTCTTTATTGTATTTGATACCTACTGTACATGGTTTATGCACTGGTATAGGCTTTTGTAAGAGGAAAATACGGTACCGTATGCTAAGCACATACACTTACATACATATTGGTAATATTGTCACAGGAGGAGAAGGGTGTGATAGAGAACACCATATCCAGAGATGATGTGTCCACTTTAGATACCTTGTTCAGGAAGAACAATATTGATGTCAATGCTGATGTGGGTGTAAGTGTGCCATTACTGTATGTGTGCATGTTAAGAAGGTTGGTCATATTCCATGATTCATGATTGTATGATGTGTAATTATGCAACCAAGTGTAATGCCAAGTGTCAGAGCTTGCTTATCAGCTAACAAGTAAAAAAAAAATGGAATTTTAAGTTAAATTAGGGATCATAGAAAAAAGTAGGGAAACAAGGGAGGTCACCTACACCTGCAGATATACGTAAACAAAGAACAGTAGGAGAAGCGCCTCTGCTGTCACCACAATAAATATGGACTGACACCCAACTATCATTACTGACTCGAAGGTGAAGTAGCCTTGGTAGTGGCTATTATGCTTTGCTTTTGGCTATGTTCAGCGCATTTCACAGCATTACAAACGAAAAACAGTAAGAGAAGCATCTCTGCAATCAATCCAGTCATCATGGAAAATACGGACGATTCCCATTTACAAATGTATAGGGAAGCCATTGCACTGCTGCGAATCAACATCTTGGGCTGTCAGCAAAAAAAAATAAAAAATAGGACCCAAAGAAGGACAAAGCTACTGTACATAAGTCCATGATGCATGCATTGTATGTACTGCAGTATGCCAAAAGGCACCTGTCAGGCTAAAGTAACATTGAACAGCGAAAAAGCCAAGCCCGTAGCCTTAGGCATATCAAGTTACGCTTGCTTGAAGACATCAGCCAGGCAGTGCAGAATTGATTGAATAAAAAAAATGTAGCAATCAATTGGAAGCATTTAGGTCGTGAAGGCACTTTTGGGCTGGTTTACCAAGGCACCAGGATGGTATTGTGAAGCTGGTGGGGTGATATTTTTGACCACAAAAACCCATGATCCTTATTATACAGTACTACTGTACTGTATGACAAAGCAACACATTGGTTGGGTTGGATTTTTGCAAGCTATTTTCACAGATCCAGTCATGTATTGATCACTTATCAGCATAAATAATCAAGTTCAAAAGCAATTCCTCTGAAAATTATAAATGCGACATCAAATTGGCTATAGTGACTCCATTGTATACATGGATTCATGTTTAGAAGTGCTTTTCAGTCACGTTAATTTTTATTGATTGTCTAAACACTTTTAATGGAAATTTGTTTCCTGATTAGTGGTACTAGCTATACCTTAATAATTATGTGAACTGTATTTGTTTCAGCCCTACCTCTAGGGACCTGCCGATTATGCTTATTTTACTTATTGTGCTTTTGAGCAGTGCTCAAAATTTGTACGTATTATATTCAAAATTATGCTCAACATTTTTGCCTCAGTTTCTATGTTTTACTAATAAATGTGCACTTTATGGGTAAACAATAGTGACTGGAGTAGAGACTATAAATATTTGAATGCATTTCAGAGAAAAGATCAACATACTCTAATAGAACAGTCAGCTGCCACTGACTGCCCTATTAAAGTGTATTGATCTGCATATTTCTGTGATTTATATTTTGTAAAACAAGGATTTATAGTATGGGAAGTACTCTGCCTATTATGCTATCATTATGCTTACTGCTTTCAGGCACCTATTTTGATCAACATTATGCAAGCATAATTGGTGGATCCCTACCTACCTCATACGTTAATGTCTATAGCTAGTCGTGTCCTTATTGCTAATGCACATGTGTCTTTGATTTATAATACATATGGTTGGATAAGTTAGTTGGTCCACATACAGTATTCTGATTGAATACTCTATTTAATGCACTTTGATTCTAAAAAAAGCACACTTTGCAAAATACTCTAATTAAACAGTCCTGTGTACATTTGAGGATTTTTTATCAGTTATATTTTCAGCTGTTTATTGCTTTATCAGCTCTATATGTTTGTTAGTTGACTGAGATATTCTCGCTTGTCAAATTTTGCATAGACATTGTCTCTGGTAGTGTTAGGGACCAGCTGTAAGTCATGCACCATGTTACAACGTGAAGTTCCACTGCCGTATGGTACGTATGTGTCATCTAATTATGTGAATTATGGATGCTGGTTACTATATTCTGACTATGTTATATGGGTGGTGAAAATATTCTATCTCGTATTGAAATGTATGGGGAAAGTATGTACTATAAGACTTGAAGTAGCAAAAGGTGTGCTCTAATATGTCACAAAGTAAATGCAATTGTTTGCATCAGTAATTAGTGTTACAATTAGTACCTGCTATGCAGGGCTGCCCATGGGGGGGAACTGGGGAATTTTTCCCCGGGATCCAGCCTGAAAAAAGTCCCAGGAGGCCCCATCAAGGGCCCCCTGAATACCTGTTTAAAAGATTGATATACTCTAATAGAGCAGTCAGATCTGGATACTCTAATAGAGCAGTCACAGTATTCTTCAGAGGAGCAGTGTAGCAAGCTTATAAATAAGGAGGTATGGTTGGAGGGGTAGCTATTGTCATTGTCAGCATGTAATGACTTTTTTTTTTGGTTTTTGACTTACAGTTTGGGTGAAGTTGTGATTCAAAGTGGAAATCTCCTTGCCCCTGGGACCCCACTTTAACTCTGTGCCCTGGGCCTGTTATTTTTTATGTATGTATGTATGTGTGTATGTATGTACGGTACTGCCCAGAGGTAATGTTACAATCCCTCATGAGTGCTCAAATCCAGGCCATGACTCTACACGATGCACGACTGGAATACATCACGTGCGAAGTCACGCGGTTACTGGAGCAGCCACCCGAGGGAGCTTGCTTGTAGTGGCTACACATGGTGAATTAGTTGGCACACACATGCCAAAGAAATCGTGGGTTGAAAATTGGCTACACGAGTGTCAACTGCTCGCGAATGTAACATTACTTCTGGGCGATACTGTATGTATGTATGTATGTATGGAATAACCCATGATGTGTGTAGAAGTTACTTGTACATTCTCTCTTTACATGTACTGTATGTATTGACTGCTAATCATGCTTTACAGTGGGTGAGTCACAATTGTGCTAAAGTTCATAACATATAGGTTACATGTAATAGCTATAACACACCCATGAGATTTGTGACCAGATCTACAAGAATCCCACATGTTAGTGCAAGCCTAATTTTACAGTAGAATGTATAAAACACGATAGGTAAAATAATTACAAAACAAAAAAATCTGTAAATTTTTAAAGCTATTGTTCCACCATGAACGAAAGGCAAAAACCTTGGTAGCATCATGTTCCCCAAAGCAAGAGGAGATTGAAAATCTGTGTTTTGTGTCAGTACTCCCAAGGAGATGAAAGATATGAGTGTTAGTCTACCTCACATTGGACGAGCAGTTCTCTGACGTTTTTTCCTGACATTTTTTCCTTTACCCTGGTCACAGGAAGAACCTGGAAGAAAAAACTTACCCAGCAATGGATTTGCCTATTTAAGGAGAATGTGATGATATAAGTTGCATCTCCATATAGGACTACGTTCATTGTTTAATTAAGCACCTATAGTTTATTTTCTGTACAAATCAATCTTTCTGTTGTTACCACTTTGTAGCATGGAGGTTCTTGGCTCCTAGAGCTGAAACTTTGGCTGACCATTCCTTTGGCTATCTGGATAAAGAAAATGTAATAAACTATAATTCGAATAATGCATCAACCTGTGGGGGTTCTTGCAAATCCGGTCACATGTTATCTGATTAGTAAATACGTACAATACCCGAGGGTTGCATGCCTGAAGGTAGAGTGTTTACAAAGATACAAACCATATGGGGGGTAGTCGGAAAAGGCAGATACGGTCAGATGCGGATACGGACACGGATATTTTTAAAATACACTTTTACATTTATAAAACAGTTATTTTTCATACCTAACATTGTTTTTACAGCAGTCTTCGCTTCCAGACCCAGGCGTTGATCTTGTCATAGCGCTTATCCATTTATAAGCGCATGTGCGAAGGATAGACTAGTACTCTAAAGACCATATAGTGTTGTACACGTGCTCTAGAAATCTAATTCAGTGTTATAGAGATTAAACTGGAATGTCCCAATATAATCTTGTAGGCCAGGTCCTTGAAACCCTCAACGCTTGGTACAAGCACCTGCGCCTTATACTAAAAGACATAAGATTGTGGATTTGGCCTGCGGTAGGCCTGCTAAGCTAAGTTGCATGGGGTATACAAGCTAATCTCTACAATTATATAACTCTGTATTAGACTTTAGAGCATGTGTACAGCACTATATTATGTTCTTTGGCATTCTGTGGAGTGCTGATCTAGTCCTTCGCACGTGTGTTTATGATGCGCTATGACAAGATCGACACCCAGGTCTGGAAGCGAAGACTGCTGTAAAAACAACGTTAGGTATGAAAAATAACTGTTATATAAATGTAAAAGTGCTTTTTTTAAATGTCCGCGTCCGTGTCCGATCGCATCCACCTTTTCCAACTACCCCCAGATGGGTGTGTTATCCACTGTTTTATGGTATGTGGTATGTGTGGATCAAAGGTGCCCATTTGTAACACAGAAGGGAAAAGAAAGCTCAGACTAACATTGTCTCTTGCTAAGAATTGTGTCCAAGGAATGATGTTACTGTCTTGGTCATTAGCTATTACGTTGGTAGCTAGTTTGACATGAATAATCACGTGGTGTATTGATGATAACTCAGTCCAGCCATTAGTGATTCCTATTCAGAGCATAAGCAAGTTTTGCTCAAGGGTACCTTTAAATTGGAGACTGTATGGTCTAAAGGTGGTGCTTAGCTGTGTTACAACTGTTTGTATACAACTGATTTACAACACTGGCAGCAGCCTTTGATCTGCCCACACACCACACTATAAATTAATATGTATGGATGTGTTCTGTAGATACCTATACAATGATATGAACAACTGCTGTATGTACCATACATATGTGAATTTGTTGTACGTATGATGTATATTATAACTGCAGTGTGTTCATATGTTCTTTTCTTGCTTTCCATGTGATTGTGATGAAATCAAAAATGATTATTTTACAATAGGGGGTAAGACTCAGTATAACATGCATTATTACACTATAACTGTGTAGTACAACTGCATAATATTACTGGTATACTGATTAGATGTGTTTTTAAATTATCAGTTAGAGATCTGTATTGCTGAGCATCAATCCTATCAATTACCTTGTACAGTATAGGTTGAAATAGCTAGGATATATGGGACCAGATTTGCAAAAAGGTACCCTTTTTACACACAAAATTTAACCCATTTTTTTAACTTTACAACTTCATAACGTTTTAATCATAGCATACCATTGCCTGCAATTTTCTATGAGTATAGTTACAGTATCTGGCTACATTTTGATGTAAGGAACAATTTAATCAGTATAAGAAGTCAACAGCTATGACATTTTGTTTGCTGGTATGTAAAATGTGTGGAAAAGGTACCTTTGTACAAATCCGGTCACAATTATTGTGTACTTGTTTGATCATGAAAAGCCTTGTGGAGCTGTTTATAGTAGTTCTTTGTACTTGTCTCTATATATGGTCTAAACGAATGTCAAGAAACAGTTGGTTGATCTTCAGTCTGCCATCAGATCCAGCAGTGTATGCTGGGTAAAGAATCAACCTTTTCTGATAATCTCTGGCTCTATTGGTCTGTCTTGAAGTATTCCTCGCCACTTGTCAGTCTTTTTGGTCCTTGCACACCGTTCCAACAATCTTATGCACATTAATAGAAGCTTACTTTAGTACCATAAATTTCCACACTCTGGGATATAAAATAGTTATATTCCGCATACTCGGATAGTATCATTGTTACTACACTCGTTATGGGATATAGGTGTAACTATAATGTTACCACTTTACTATCATTGACACAAGTAGGCTGGCACAACATATTACCTGTAAGCTTCACTGTTTATTTGGGACAGGCTTTTGGCTACCACAAATGCACAACTCAATTAAATGCCAATGCTGATGTCTGGTGGTGCTCAGTGCAACAACTACTGATATATGAGGTTACTAATGATTTAACTATGTCATCAATTGCAAAGTTTTATTTAGATATCAATGTATTACGGCAGTGCTAATAATATAGTACTGTGTAGTAAGGACCACAAAGGTTTGGGTGTGGCACATGAAAAAATATCACCCAAAAACCAGCTTCACATTTCCCTGACGACGATGAGGTAGTATTGGTTAGGTAAAACTAAGTCCAAACAAGCCTTCAGATCAACCTGAAACACTTTCATCAAGTTGCTATGTAATTATTTATTAAACGGAATTTTCTAGTGATTGACTGGGTAACTAACTGACTGAGCAACTGATGCCTTCAGACAAGCATAATTTAAGTGATTTTTTTCACTGTTCAATGTTGCTTCAGGCAGACACATGCCTTTTGGCACACCGCAGTACGTACAATGCATTCTTCATAGACCATTGTCCTCCTTTGATCATCTTTGCTGACAGCGAAAGGTGTCAATTTGGCGGTAGCATGTGCAGAGTTGGAAGTAACAAGTTACATTTGTAACGTGTTATGTAATAATATTACTTATGTTGTATAGTACATTCACTACTCACTGTTTGTATTGTGCATATGTTTACTACATAATTTTTGTTTTGTGCAGAAATGGACAGCTATCCACTGGGCAGTGTGCTCCAATAAGATCAACTGTGTGAAGGCACTTTTAGCTTTAGGTGCTAACATCTACGTTGTTGATACAGTAAGTTAACTATTCAAATGCATCAATCAAACATCAACTAAGTATGTTAAGTGATGTCAGATTGTTATAGATACATACAAACGTAATGTGTACATATACCCACTCTACAATTAGCATGTTTAGGAATTGTCAATCAATTGAAGTGCTGGGTACTAAAAGATTGCATTTAAGAATGCAGCCATGACAAAGGCACTCAAAGCTGGGTTTGACTTCACAATCACTAGTAACTAATATTGCTGCTCCTCCACGTATTAAGTTTGGAGTGTTATACACTGTACATTGTATGCCTACTCTGTACCAATGAATGTGGCAGTTATAATTGATGTAACATTTAACTGTAGACTACATTACAAATCACTTGGTAGAAATTCAACTACAAACAAGTCACCCTATAGAGACTTCAAGTCATCCTGTAGACAGTTCAATCAAACAAGCCATCCTGTAGAATGTTTAGCTACTTAACAAGTCATCCTGTTAGTGTAGCGCATTCAGCTATTTCAGTAACTATTAGCTCTGTGATTTTTATGGTTTAAATGCTTTTACAATACAAGCAACAAAATTAGTTCAAACAGTCATATAGACATTTTGTTTCTTCCTTATTCCTGTGGAAAATAAAAGTCAAATCAAAAGAAAGCCACAAAGGTGGCCATATACATAGGCTGCATGGCTTAGGGACTTGCAATAAAAAAAGGAGTGATATCTACACTAAAGCAGCCAAGCTGTGAAAAAGGGTGTAGCTTCCTGTTGTGAAATCCTAGGTTACAGCCAACAAACGTCTATAACAATGTTAGTGCCAATCATTTTTAATGACCATACTGATAATTGGCATTAGCATCATTGCGGCCATTTACTTTTAAAATTTCATAGCTTTTCTCAACCTGGCTCTTTGAGGAACACATCCTTTTTTCACAGCTTGGCTGTTTTATTATAGATATTTGTTTCAAGTTATATGCACCTAGCATACAGTGTATGTTGCGTTTCTATTGTGCAGAATGGAGAAACACCCTTGAAATTGGCTGTGGATAAAATGTACAAGGAGATTGTACATTTTCTAGTTGAAGAAGTGAAGCAAGATATTACAACTTTTGACCAGGTGATATAAATCATTATGTGCATTTCTGGTATATTGTAAAGTGTGAAAGCAATTTGCTATGCATTGCGTTTGCATACATTTTAGGATTATCAAATGAAAATAAAAGAGATGTGTAAAACACAAGCTGTCAGAAAGAATGGTTTTCAAGGTACATAAAACTTATTAATTATTTACATTTTTAATAGATAAACATAAGCATAACACTGTTGTTATTATCTTATTAATTCACACATATGCATATTTATGTACTTTTATCATGTTGTAGTTAGGGATGCAGAGGGACTAAGCAAGTTTATGGTGGATGCTAAACTGAATGGATACACAATAAAGGCTAGATACTGCAAAGTTCTTTTTAGTGGGTCATCGGGAGCTGGCAAAACAAGTTTCATGAACTTGCTTCTGAGAAAGAATATAAATCCACGTCATGTCAGCACTGGACTGGGTGAGTCCAGACAAATCTTGGTAGCTAAAAAATATGGCATGGTGAAACTGAATTCGAATAATAACAATGGCAGTTTTGAATGGGTAGAGCTTGATTTTGAGAAAGAAATTTCACAGCTAAAACTCCACTTGTGTCAAAAAATGCATTCACTTGGTTTTAATTCACACAAAAATAAAGGCATGTCTCAAGATCGTGGCACTTCCTTTCAGCAATGTTCTGTTGAAGATGACATAGCCTCTTTGCCGATGGTAGAAGTGTTGGAGAGTTGTTCCCTGGATGTGTGGGATGTTGTAACACTACTTGATACAGGTGGGCAGCCACAGTTCATCAACATGTTACCTGCAATCAACAGCTCGACCATGGTAACCTTCATTGTCCACAAAATGTGTGGTGGAGTTAAGAGTCTGACAGATAAGGTAACGGTCACTCATGGCAACAAAAAGGGTAAACGATCATTCAGTTCTTACTCTATGCATTACACCAATCTTGAGCTGATGAAAATTTTAATGTCGCTGACCAATGATATATGTCTAAGAAATAACTGTTTTGGTGACACAATTTGTGCCACAAGAGGAGACAGTACTTCTTATCTGTCGTTTATTGGCTCCCATGCTGATATGGTGACTGAAGATGAAGTAACAGAAATAGATGATAAGTTAGCATCCACAATATTCGAAGCTAAGATTGAAAATGTTTGGACAATTGGGGGTGAGTGTGAACACCTCATTCCAGTTGACAATACTACTGCTGGAAGTGACACAGAGGATGAAAATGCAAAAATCATACGTTCTGGACTAGCAGGGTTGTTACAAACAAGGGATGTCTTTGATGTTCCCATCAGTTGGATTATATTAGAACTAGAAATACGAAAAAAATGTCAAGAAAAAAATTTAAGCTACATTCCTTACACTGAAGTTGTCCACATGTGCAAGGACACACAAATAAGCAACGACGAACAAACAATTAAGGATGCTTTACGTTTTCACCACTTGCTTGGTGTACTGTTGTTCTTTGAAGACGTTGATGGGATGAATGACTATGTTATAACAGATCACCAGTGGTTGTTTGACAATCTCACTAAACTGGTTTGCTGCACATTTGAAGGCAAGCTGATACCCAACAATGCTGACTTGGAGAAGTTCAAGCAAGAAGGAGTGTTGAGTGCTAGCCTAATTTCCAAAATTGGTTTAGAACTAGGAGAAATCAAAATCCAGTTTTTTCTCAACCTTCTAATGGTCTTAGGTATCATTGCCCCGATTGAGGAAGATATTGCAACAGGTATTGCCAACTATTTTATGCCTATTGTGCTTCCTACTTGTTTGAAAAATGATGAACTGAACAAGATCTTACTGCAGTATGGTGATCAGATGATTTGCCAAAGTGCTGGAAGCAAAATAAATGTTTGTCCTCTGCTTATACAGTTTTCATCAGCGACCCTTCCACGAGGAGTGTTTTGTTGTTTGGCTGTTCAACTCCTTCAAGACAATTTGGGTTGGACACTTCGAAGGTCAGAGAAAGGAAAACGTCGCACATTCGACAACCTTATTACTTTTCGAACGGTTTCTCGACATTGTGTATCACTAATAGACAGGGTGTTTTACTTGGAAATTCAAATCAGACACAAGGATAAGTCTGTGTTACCAATTCACTATGAAGCCCAGAATTACATTAGCACTGCATTGAAAAAGGCCAGCAAGAAGCTCAATCTCAAAAGCTCTGAACTGCACTATGGATTTTGGTGTTGCGAATGTCTTGGTAAAAAAACTCACATGACAAAGCTATCACAAATAGACCCTCTTCCTACCTATTGTGACTGTGACCATGATGAGGAGACCAAGATTACAGAGTCACACACAGTTTGGTTTCAGCCATTGCAGGTTTGTACGTATCAGTAAAGATGATAGCGTATGGAGGGAAACTTTGGCGCTGTTAAAATTTGGCGAATTCATGGTTATTCGCCAAATTCGCCAAATTTTAACAGCGCCAAAGTTTCCCTCCATACGCTATCATCTTTATCCAAATATTTTCCTCATCCAAATATTTTGTTGGTGAAAAAATAGTAAACCAATCCTCGAACTAATTGATTTTCTACTCAACCTAGGGCTACTGGGCCAGGCATCACGCAAGAGCCAAGCCTGCCTCAAGTACCTCACTAGGTAGCTAGCGACTGTACACGTGGTATCCGCAAACCTTACCTCGAAACGAGCATGACAAGTAGCGAGTCCTACCATATTAGTACGATACTCATTATCCCAGAAGGTGTAGATCTACTGTCTATATAGTATTACCTTTTAGACTAGTTGATAGCTGACTCCATGTACCGAAGAGGCGTGGCACTCCCAGTTCTCGTTTCAGACACAGCGATTAGTAATCTAATTAATTAAACAGGGCGTGTGCTCTGCTAACAATTCACCAAATTTTATTTCGCCAATGGTGATATTTTGCTTGATTTGCCAAATTCTTCCTCCAAAGTTTTCCTCCATGCGGTACTATAGTTTTTAACTCTATGCACTCTGTGTATCAGTAACTACACATACACTCATACATACATACATACATACATACATACATACATTGCATGCATGCATGCATACATACATACATACATACATACATACATACATACATTGCATGCATGCATGCATGCATACATACATACATACATACATACATACATACATACATACATACATACATACATACATACATACATACATACATACATACATACATACATACATACATACATACATACATACATACATACATACATACATACATACATACATACATACATACATACATACATACATACATACATACATACATACATACATACATACATACATACTAGCAAGAGTTCATAATATTTGCATGGGGGAGACTGGAGTACATTCAGTAAAGGCACTGCTGCAAGTAACACCTCAGGCTTTTCTTAGAAGAAAGGCTTGACTTTATCAACACCAATCATCACCTATCAACAGTTCTTTGTCATTAGTAGAATCAGGCTATATAGAAGTGTACTGTACATATGATCAAAAGGGAACTTACAGCAGTGTATTTGTACAGGCCATACTGACAGTTAGACACTCCCCCATACAAATATTATGAACTCTTGATACTAGTGATGTCGCGATATGAAAATTTGGATATCCCGATAATCACGATATCATTGGACTTATATCATGATAGTCACGATATGTTAAACAAATTGAATATGTTAATGTTTTCACAGGACAAGTTTTATTCAGTCAATCTATTATACTTATAACAATGATGTGACAAAGTTGACACTTGTTTTTTTTATACATCACCACATGTTGCCAGAGAAATATCGTAAATATCAAGTCACTTTTCACTAAATAATTTGTGTTTTTATAGCTTTTTTTTGTCCATCATGAAATGTTTCTATCATGATTATCACAATATATGATATAACTATCGTGGCATCACTAATACATAAACCATTGGTGTATGTAAATACTTGTTGTAATCCACTATTCATTTTGCAGAAATTCTCCCATACCATGGCCAGCCAGTCCAGTGCACAATTGTCAAGTGAGTTTATACATACGATCTAAGTAGCTGGCCACCTACACATGTCATTAGCCTCTCATTGGAAAAGTGGTCATACGAACCTGTACCATATCTATCTATGGATAGTTCATGCATTACTCAACAACTTTTCTTTGTTTTGGCACTCCCATGATACATTTTGCCTCGCGTGCATCAAAAGCACTTTGATTCACTGCTTAGGGTGTGATGATTGCTGTGAATTGTTTATGGCACCAAGAATATTAATTATGTGCTGTACTGTGCTATACCTACTTTACATAGAGTACAATATAGCTATAGTAACTGATTGTATCCATCTGACACCTTACATGTTTGTATCTATGTATCTGAATACATATTACGTATGTAGCTAAAGTGTATCCATTATCATGGCTTTCTACTGCAAATACAGACAATCATGATACAAAAGAAAATGTTGGTACCGATCCTACAAAGAAACCTCAACCAGGTATGTATGTAAAATACTGTACTGTATGCATAGACAAAATTTTGCTTTGTAGATTGCATTGTAGCACATGTTATAGTAATATGAAATTATCTTTTAACTTTAGAAATTCTGAGTCAAATACTAAATGAACTGGCTCCAATTGTGTCTTCAAGTATCAACCTAAATGCACTCATACCCCTGCTGTTGAAGCATAATCTGCTAACTAACGATCAAAACTATTATCTTGCTAATGAAGCCATTGCTCCTAGCAGAAGAGCCCAGTCACTACTTGATATCTTAAAGTGTAAAGGAAATGGAACTCTACAGAAGCTGTTGTGTTGTCTTACCTCAGAAAAACAACATGCTGGACACAAGGATATTGCATCCGACCTAACAGAATTGCTTAAACGTCATCAGTGTAATGCAGAAATGTTTTGTTCAACTTGTAATGCACACTTACATTTGCTGTGTTAGTTTCTGTAGCTATATAGTACACTAATGCCATGTTTTCACTTTATTTTTACCCTATACATCCTTATATGTATCCTTTGTACAGTTCATTATAATTATAACAACGAAAATAAACACAACATTGTCCTGAGGGTACGTATATTAACTGAGGTGGAGATGAGGACCATGTGGTGACTATAGTTGTATTAAACTACTGATATGCCGTTCAGCTGTACGCAACACAAAAACATACAATATTATTATAGCCAGTAAATTTACTATGACATTGGATATTTATCTCCTTTGCATGAATACAGGATTTGTTTTTTCTAGCACTTCAGGTGTGCAAAATGCCTTTCAATATTCAGTTTTATGTATTAAAGAGAATATACACAGTAATTAACATTATTACATAAACACATGTGTAAGGGTCATTATACTGTAGCATCTCATCTGAAACAGGCAGTGAAGCAGTCCAAAGAGTGAAGGAGCCAATTTTGACAGTGAAAGTTACACATTGGAGTTTGAACCATTTTACAGTGAAGCTTATGTATTGGAGTTTGAACCATTTTACAGTGAAGCTTATGTATTGGAGTTTGAACCATACAACAGACATGGATACGGTGAATGGGGCATTCCCCCAGAGAAGCATAGAAGTGGCTGTTCTATTGGAGTGATCGGTTGTTCAACTAGAGTAGTTCAGTATTAGAGTAATATATTCGCTGGTCTATTATTAGTAGTAGTATTTTCCAATAAAAGTGAGAAGCCATATCCAGTAACCCCTAGGGATGAGTCTATTTTCCACCTTTTTTTCCAGCAAATCTTTTATTTCTTACCTATTTAGCTCAAAATTTTTCTATTTTGCTGAGCATCAGTAAGAATTAATTGCAATTATATCTCAAGCTTACAAGCATGTGTGACTGCTCTATTAGAATATTTTGTACATAGTGACTGCTCTATTAAAGTATCTCGATCTTTAGTCGCCATTCCTATGAGCATAATTATTATGTTGTCCTAATACTATGCGTGACTGTTCTGTTCTCAATCTTTTTCATACAAAATGTGCTAAATTGCCGTACGTAGGTGCCCAAATTTCCACCTATTTTTCCAGCATTTTGCTCTTTGCTTTTACCAACGTATTTTCCAAAAAAAATGCCAGCAAAATTGGTGCATCCCTAGTAACCCCCCATTTCCACCTTCTGTGATCTGAAGTTTTTTGCCTCACTGTACTGTCTTGGATGGTGGTGTTTATTTGTAGTTTGTATATACTATCTAATCAAAAACAGCCGAGCTGTAAAAAAAGGAGTGCGGCCCTTGAAAGGCTATGAAGATGTGAAATCCAAGGTGGCGGCCAAGAAATGGCTGTGTGGTAGGTTAATCTAATGGGTAAAAATTTTAATAACAACAATTCAGGTGAATTTGGTGCCGCTTGGTCAATTGGCACAAAATTCACCTGAATTGTCGTTATTAAAATTTTTACCATTAACCTACCATCACAGCCATTTCTTGGCCGCCACATTGGTAGGGACCCGCCGATTATGCTCATAATTTTACCTATTATGCTATGCTGCACTGCTCAAAAATTCACCTATTATGCTTAAATTAATGTTCAATATTTACCTATTATGCTCAATGTTCATGCCTTAGTTCATATGCTTTGCTACTAGTTTAACACTGTATAGAAAGAAAAAAAAATGAGTGGCTGGAACACAAATAATAAATTCTTGCTGCATGTAAGAGAAAAGATCGATATACTCTAATAGAACAATCAGTTTGATAATTGTTCTATTAGAGTTACTGACTGCTCTATTAGAGTTACTGACTGCTCTATTAGAGTATATCGATCTTATTTTGCAATTGTCATTTTTCCAGCAAGAATTTATACTATCGTACAAATATTTATATTACATGTCAATTAATCCCCACAGGATAATTTGCAGCTGATCTCTCTACTGGGTGACTTAAAATGTAGCTGAACTCTCTACAGGGTGATCTGCTTGACTGTACGTAGATGAACTCTTTACAGGATTCTCTCTGCAGGGTGACTTGACTCTAGCTGAACTCTCTGCAGGGTTATCTGTTTGTAGTTGAATTCTTCTTCTAGCTGATCTGTCTACAGGGTGACTTGTTTCTAGCTGGTCTCTCTACAGGGCGATTTGTTTGTAGCTGAATTCTCTACAGGGAGATGTGTTTGCAGCTGAACTCTCTACATGGTGGTTGCTTTGTATATAGCTGAAATCTCTAAAAGGTGACTTATTCTAGCTGAACTCTCTACAGGGTGATCTTTTCATAGCTGAACTCTCTACAGGATGATTTGTTTGCAGCTGAACTCTCTACATGATGATTTCTTTGTAGCTGAACTCTCTACAGGGTGATTTATTTGTAGCTGAAATCCCTACAAGGTAACTTCTTCTAGCTGATCTTTCTACAGGGCGATTTGTTTGTAGCTGAGTTCTCTACAGGGTGTTTGTTTGTAGCTGAATTCTCTACATGGTGGTTTCTTTATAGCTGAACTCTCTACAAGGTGACTTCTTCTAGCTGATCTCTCTACAGGGTGATTTGTTTGTAGCTGAACTCTCTACAAGGTGATACTGTTCTATACCATATGCGTATTTTGTACCATACGCGTATGGTACATACCATATGCGTATACGCGTACGGTACAACCATACGCGTATGGTACGGAAAATCGTACCATCTGAGTATAGCTAACCTGGTATGCGTATAATATCAAGCAGAAGGTTTTTGCACTACCGTACCTATTGACTACGCCTGATGGCACTCTGCTGTTCGGGGAAGAGGGAGGGGGGAGGAGCTAGTCTTTCTGTTCAGTGAAGATCGAGATACTCTAATAGAGCAATCATATATTTTATTATTATTATATGATTGCAAGACCTCGCACAGCGAGTATAAATGCAATATTCAAATCAAATTATATAGCTACAGCTAACTAATTACAATTTTACAGTTCATTTATAAGAAGGTTGTTAAACACGGTGATAGATGAAGCTTCAAAAGTCTCTGGTTGCAAGTTGTTCCATATATAGCAGTGGAAGGAAAGAAGCTGAATTTATATGTGTCAATTCTAGTGAATGGCTTGGTAAGTTGATCTGATTACTGCGATTAAGATATAATTTACTTTACCGCATGATGCAAACCTATTTAAAATAAAGCATTCCTTATAATAAAAGAATAACATGATATCTCGCATGACTATATATAAGTGATGAAACTGACATGACATCTTGATTTAGGACAATATATGATAAAAACAATCATGAATTCATCACACTTTTGGCAGATCCAGTCTTGAATTGACAGTGTGTTAAGTCCTGCTGATCTGGTAGGATCTGATGAAATTCTACATTGTCAAAACTAATAAAGGTCAATCATCTGGGTTGGAAGCTTTACGAAAAACATGATAACACCTAGCTGCATACAGTATAAGTCTGAAAAGTATAATCAAAGGAAGGGGATTAAATATAATATGTCTTGATTTATACGTAGTCATTGGTGTATATCTAGCTATAACAATGTATCTCGTTGTCTGTTTAACATTTCATTTCATCAAAGCATCTGACAGTTCCACAAAATACATGCAATAGAGCCATCACCCATATAATTATGATGGTTTATGTAAGCACCTGTGGATTATTTTCTTGATGTCTTCTGACTTTTGTACATATTGATTTATTGCCTCGTCCTGCTGTCTACTGCCTTATTTGTCATGGATTTCCATCTTGCATTTTTATAATAAATGACTTCATTTATCCACAGTGTAATTGATTTGAAAGTACACAAGCTGGTATACTGTATATGTTCTTTAGAATAGTTGAGTTAAAATGACCAGATTTATGAAAAGGTACCTTTTCCACACATTTTACATACCAGCAAACAAAATGGCGTAACACTTGACTCCTTACACTGATAAACTTGCTCTTAGTATCAAAATGCAGATAGATACTATAGTAGCTACTGTACTGTACACTTATGGATAATTGCGTACAGGCAATTATAAGGTTATGTTCAAAAACTTACGGAACCCCGAAGTTCAAAATATACATGGGTCAAATTTTGTCTGTGAAAAAGGTACCTTTTTGCAAATCCGGTCACAAATTATCTAGCTGTTGCATAGCAACTGCACACACTGACAACGTATGGTAAATTTTAATTTATGTTTCTTCTTCCACACAGTACATTGTGGCTGCAATTGCTACACATATATTGCTTCTTATTGGATTCATGATCCATTGTTGATACAATGAAAATTCAAAAACTAGGCCATTATTACAAGTGCTACTCCTCCTTCATATCTATAATAGAGTTAATGATGTAATGTAATGATGTGACATGATGTAATATAATGTAATTTATGCATGCCTGTAACATTAATATTGTGTGCTGTAGTTGTAAGAGTTAGTTGTTATTGTGTACTTTCAGTTATTGATTAATAATATTATATACAGTAGTCTGTTTTGCCTATAAATGGTCTGCCACAATGAGAACAATACCCACACATAATATTTATGTGTTTACAAATACTCCTGAAGATAGTCAAAGATTAGTACAATAATTAAAAGCTATGTAGAGCGATATTACCCAAAACTCTACTAGGGGTTTCTCTATACTTGTATATATGAACTTTGTAAAAATGCGTTTGGGTTTAAAGGTGCCCAATTATCCCTTCAACATAAAACAAGAGCAGTATGCTCCTTGTCTTACTCAGAAACTGAAATTTGAAGTTTGATCATCTAAAGCATTATTTTGGACAAAAGACATTGATTTCTTTTAGGCTGTAGAATTGTGCCAGCATATTGATATTCACGATTTTTCAATGAATATAACTGGAATGCATAGTGATATAAATGCTAAGCCAGTAGAGGTAGCATTGTAGCTAAATATAAACATAAGATTTTGATATAATTATCCATATATTACATTCTGATTGGTTACAACATACGTAGCAACCATATTAAATAATTTGCATCCATTGGCAAATGGAGCCAATTTTTTCAGGCATATATATAGTACTTCATTAAATATTTTATTTTATTGTTGCTACATATAATCTATTGTTTACCTTTAATTTGTTAGTACACTATATAGCTTCCACTTAAAAATGGATATTTATGCCTGGTGGCACTAAAGGTGTGTCACAGTTGAGCAGACAATTTTAATCAGATGAGCTCGAGAAGTACAATGTATAATGATTGCTCAAACAGAGGAAGACCTGGAGAATGCTGATACAATAACATTGAGGGAGGTAGCAAAGAGATATAACTGTAGAGAAAGTAATGTTTTTAGTTTGCTAATTAATGTAAATCTGCATGGCTGTAGCATATAGCAATATTAGACATTCTATACTCTAAGACTGATGCGCATAGTAATTAATTGTGCAATAAATTTTTTAAAACTGTAGTTCGCTGAATCTTTGCTATTGAATGAGGCATGTGCATTGCCTGCTGAGATGAAGTAGGAAAACATAACATGGCAGAGATTTTATGGTGAGTTTATGAGTTCTAATGTATAGTTCAGTAATGAATGTATATTAAGTAGCATTGTTTTATTATTGTTAAGTGCATTGTATAGCTACTCGCTACTTACTGTCATGCTTGTGGATGGGAAGACAATGTGTTTAGCTACTCTTATCTGAATGTACTCTTTAAAGTTAACAACATCCACATTAATTTGTGCTGTAGGTCCAGTGTGATGAATATACTATTTACAGTATGTATAAACAAGAAAAGTACGTAAACAAGAAATTGGATCCTCAAAAGAAGAAGAGTGTACATAGTATATAAAAATGCAAATACGGTGAGGAGCCATGTTGCACAACTGATGACACTTACGAAGTTCATTTTTCCAATCAGTTATTAGCTTTGCACAAGCAGCATAATTATGTATAATTCAGTTAGAACTTACTAGCTACCATGCATGTGGTAATTGCTCTCCTTGCTTATTTACTCAATTCTGTTGTAAATTGTCAGTTATCCACACTTATATTTCAGAATATTATAAGACCATCTGCATGCTTCTGATAGCTACTGTATAAAGTAGCATACATGCACAGTACCATTTATGTAAAGTTCTGCAGACAAAGTGACATAAGATTTAGGTACATTAGTATAGGGCTATAGTGGGTATTGCATGGGCGTGGCAAGGATAAAATGCATGTGTGTGCTGATGAATAAATTTATAGTTACAGCTCAGTAGTAAGAAGATTATTGTGTTGAGTTCTAAGTTTGCTCAGCTAGAACTGAATGCTTGTAAAGACAGCCCATTGTAGCTAGGTGATGGCAAGGCTAGAGAAAAGGCATAATACGAATATGGTACGTACCATACGCGTATGGTACGGAAAATCGTACCGTACGCGTATGATATGTACCATACGCGTATGGTACATACCATACGCGTACGGTACAAAATACGCATATGGTATAGAACAATACTTCTAGGTGATCTCTCTACAGGATGACTTGTTTCTAGCTGATCTCTCTACAGGGTGATCTGTTCATAGCTGAACTTTCTACAGGGTGATTTGTTTGCAGCTGAACTCTCTACATGGTAGTTTCTTTGTAGCTGAACTCTCTACAATGTGATTTCTTCTAGCTGAACTCTCTACAAGGTGACTTGTTTTTAGCTGATCTCTCTACAGGGTGACTTGTTTCTAGCTGAACTCTCTACAGGTGATCTGTTTGTAGCTGAACTCTCTACAAGGTAACTTCTTCTAGCTGATCTTTTTACAGGGCATATTTGTTTGTAGCTGAGTTCTCTACAGGGTGATTTGTTTGCAGCTGAACTCTCTACATGGGAGTTTCATTGTAGCTGAACTCTCTACAACGTGACTTCTTCTAGGAGAACTCTCTACAGGGTGACTTGTTTCTAGCTGATCTCTCTACAGGGTGACTTGTTTCTAGCTGAACTCTCTACAGGTGATTTGTTTGCAGCTGAACTCTCTACATGATGGTTTGTTTGTAGCTGAACTCTCTACAAGGTAACTTCTTCTAGCTGATCTTTCTACAGGGTGATTCACTCCCACCTGACCTAATCCAACAACAATCATTATACAAATTTTTAAGTACCAACTGAAATTTTTATTACTTTCCCCTACCAATCAGTAATCCCATAATCAATCATATTGTAAAACATTTGGTATGCATGTTTCATGTGTGCGTTAATCCTCAAACTGAGGCTGCACATTTTTGGAAAATAAATAAATAAAATAAATTTGTTTGCAGCTGAACTCTCTACAGAGTGATTGTATTCTTTTGCAGCTGAACTCTCTACATGGTGGTTGCTTTGTAGCTGAACTCTCTAAAAGGTGACTTCTTCTAGCTGAACTCTCTACAGGGTGATCTTTTCATAGCTGAACTCTCTACAGGATGATTTGTTTGCAGCTGAACTCTCTACATGATGATTTCTTTGTAGCTGAACTCTCTACAGGGTGATTTGTTTGTAGCTGAGTTCTCTACAGGGTGTTTGTTTGCAGCTGAACTCTCTACATGGTAGTTTCTTTGTAGCTGAACTCTCTACAATGTGACTTCTTCTAGCTGAACTCTCTACAGGGTGACTTGTTTCTAGCTGATCTCTCTACAGGGTGACTTGTTTCTAGCTGATCTCTGTACAGGGTGACTTGTTCCTAGCTGAACTCTCTACAGGTGATTTGTTTGCAGCTGAACTCTCTTACATGGTGGTTTCTTTGTAGCTGAACTCTCTACAAGGTGACTTCTTCTAGCTGATCTCTCTACAAGATGACTTGTTTCTAACTGAACTCTCTACAGTGTGGTCTGTTCATAGCGGAACTTTCTACTGGGTGATTTGTTTGCAGCTGAACTCTTTGCATGATTGTTTCTTTGTAACTGAACTCTCTACAAGGTAACTTCTTCTGGCTGATCTCTTTACAGGGCAATTTGTTTGAGCTGAACTCTCTACATGATGGTTTCTTTGTAGCTGAACTCTCTATTAGGTACCTTCTTCTGGCTGATCTGACTACAGGGTGACTTGTTTGTAGCTGAATTCCCTACAGAATAACTTGCAATGTAATATAATTGAATAAATTATAAATGCAGCTGAATGCTTTATTAGGGTGACTGTTCTATTAGAGTATCTCGATCTCGCATTTGCTACACGTAGTTGCCTTTTGAATCATAACTCAGTGGTTTGTAATCCGATTCTTCTGTACTACTGCAAGGACTTTCTATGATGATTATTCCAGCTACATACTGATTTTCAGCTCATTGCTCTAAGCAGTTTGCCTGATAGACACGAAAACTAATAGTATTTTTATTCATAAAAATCGATCGCGTAATTTTGACACAGGTCGGGTTTTGTGTCATATCTCCATGGTCTTTATCCCGATTCCTTTCAAACCACAAAAAGGCACTCCTACGATGGTTGCTCCATCTACGTAGCAATTTTCAACTGATTCCTCAAAGGAGTTTACCCTGTAGTCGTGACAGACCTTCGACCTTATTTTACGTAAATAATCGGTCATAACTCCGTGAATGTTCATCGGATTCCTACCAAGGTTAGTACTGAGATCCGCCTTAATGAGCCCTTTAAGTGTGCCAAATTTCAGCCCTATCCGAGCACGCATTCGTGTTTTACTGCGGATTTTGCGAAGTGTGCGAAATGAAAAAGAAAAAAACGAAGAAATTAAAACGAAATTTTGTTCGCTCTCGGAAATGATTGGAGCGATTTTCTTCAAATTTGGTGTGTAGACTCCCCTGCTGGCCGGCACCTCTCTAGCAAGTTTGGTTCCAATCGGATAAGGGATCACAGAGCTACATAGGTGTGAAAATTGCGTTTTCTTTCTTCCTGTTAATACACTCACGGGTGGCACGCCGGCTTCTTGGGCCGCACGACACACTACCGCGTGTCTTGATATATGTCTATATGTATATGCATTTCTGTTTATAAGTTAAAAATATAATTCCTGGTCTGACATAACCAGTCTTACAGCCTTGCACAAATTGACAACCCATTTGTGAATAAAGTAGCAGCTTAAAACACAGTCACTCAGCCTAAAGCTGTTCATAGCTCAATAAAGTAACGAAGTTTCAATTAGATTCCATAGAACATGCATATGTGGAAAGTTATGAGTTAGCTACCAAACTTGATATCTGGAATGGCTATAAGGCTGGTTTTGTCAGGCATGTGAAAGTTCATGCTTTTGTAGCATTCCACCTACCCACGGTAAAAAAATAAGATTTGTTATAAAAGCTACAGTTTGATGCAGACCTTCAAATCATGATGCAGTCAGTGATAGGTAACAAGTTATACCAATGGTGTTATGGAAAGAAATGTGGTACTCGTGCATGTACTACATACAGTTATATATTGCTTAGCTAATTGTTCACCAACCAATGCAATACCTTGGGCGATATTTAATGTCAGTTATGAAGTGCATAAGGTCTTGCATAACACTATAGTACACTCTTTGTACCCTACATTAATATATTCTTTAACCTTGTACCCATTGTGCCAACTCCTGCACCCCATAACTATAATTTATTGTAATTGCTATTTTGGATACGTACATAAATAACTAAGATACGTATATATAGCTAATTTTGTAGATAGGTAATCTTCAAACTACCAGTGCAAGTAACTGGTAGACCCTCATGATCAGAATCACCCTATCAATCCACACACCCCACACGTTTATTGCTATTTGTACATGATTTTATAAATTAGTAGCAAGTAAAGTAACAAAAACTGATAGTAATTTATTTCTCATTTTGATATATAATTGGAACAATCAATGCAAAAGTGACCATTTTTACTGTATAGCTACATGCATTTTACATCTTAAACTTATTTAAATGAAGTGATGCGGTTAGTACTGCTGAGCATTTATCTACAAAATGTGACCAGATTTTGGAAAATCAGTCTTAATGTCACATTTTACAACTGAAATATTTATGATCAAAATGAGGCATTCTAAATTACCAATCTGCTGAATCATTAGTCAAATTCCATGAATTGGGTGTTTGGATTCAGTGGAATGGAACAGTAATGAGATAATTTCACCTAGTGGTCACCTCATCTCTTTATAAAGACTATTTAACTTTAATGTCTATACTTCTTGTTTTAGAGCATATTATATTCCCATAGGATATGGTCTTATTGATTAATTGTGTACCACATGCCTAGATAAATCAGAGTGATATCTGATTTATGATATAACAATACCCCCACACAAAAACAGCTTGGCTGTACAAAATACACGGGCAGATCTAGGATTTCAGAAGGGGGGGGGGGGGTGTTAACATGGACATTTATATAGCTAGCTATGTGGCAAGAAAAGTTGATCATGATACAACTAGTATATGTGAAACACACTCAGCTGTATGCAATGCATAGGGGGTCTGGGGGCATGCCCCCACAGGAAAATTTTGCAAATTTGGCCTACTGAGATTGAATTTGGTAGTAATTTTGAGTGAAAAATATGTCACTTTGTTTATGTGATACCATTATTTCTCTACAGTTTGTTAATATAACTATAAAGAGCACAGCCAGTAGCTAAAATTCAATCTTAGACTAACATCTTAAAGAACTAGCAATGGAAGCATATGGGTATCAGCTGCACATGATCAAATTTAGTGTTTTGAAGTATAGCATAATTTACAGTGGCATGGCTCAAATTACACTAGCTGTCCAAATTAACAGTAGAGATGAGTGGAGATGACAAGTAGACTCACCAGTGTGTGGAGTGCATGTGCACTATATGTATAGAATTCTCCAGCTAGGCGGCTTGGTGGCATACTCCCCTGGAGATTTTTGGAAAATTGCTATCACAAGGTTGAATCTAGAAGCTATTTTTAATCAAATGTGGGTTCAGTTGGAAGTAATTTTAATTAAAAAACAGTGTTTCTTGCTAATGGGTTTTAAGAAACTGTATAATAGTGGCTTGTCAAAGAGAATAGAGAGTGTATAGTTAATTGAATGTAAGGTCAAGAAGAATATTTAAAACACAGGATTGGATCTACACCAAAAGTTGAGCTTCAAGGGATTTGATAGTGCAAACTCCAGAAGCTGCTATAAATGTAGCATGGGATTTGATCAAGTAAGGGGAAAAAAACAGCTCTCAGATGTTGCAGCCTTGTGAACTTTATAAATACTATGATATTCACTATTATATAAGACCATTGTTTTACTTGCAAGAGAATCATTTCACTAACCCAAGAATCAAGTTTGTAGCAGAACCTAAAAAAACTTTAACTATTTGACAGAAAAAGTTGTTTTCAGAATAGATTTTCAATTAGTAATGTTTTATACAATTTAGTACATTAAAGGTATAAATCTTTTACCTAAAGTGATTGCATGGTATATGGTAGGATGTTTGGTACAAAAGGGTAGCAGTACACAGGCCTAGAAGAATAGGTTTAATTTCAGTTTACACTCTGGTATCTTCTTGAAATTATAGTTTTAATGATGGATGTTCTATTAGAGTAGTTGACTGTTCTATTAGAGTATTTTTATAGCAGCTTCTAAGGTAAGACTTACTCCAAAAGTATAATTTTAAACCCCTCTTAGTAATTCTTGGATAAGATAGCTATTCCCTTGCTCTTTCCATCTTTTCATTGCACATACATGTGTATAAAATGCAACTGCACCTGTACTGCAGCTTCTAGAAGCTTCCTAGCTTGCTCATTGTATAATTTTGGAGGGGGGGGGGGCTTCAGCCCCCCAAGCACCCCCCTAAATCCGCCCTTGTAATACGTATATCCATGAAACTAAAAGTGACTGGCAGCTAAAGGAGCTATTATCTGATGAGGCCAAGAAATAAAATTAATATTAATGCTAGCAATTTACAATTCTCCTCTACAATGACTATTGAAAAAGGTGCCAAATTACTAGCTAATTAGAGTTAATTAGGAATTTAGCATGACTGCACGAGTCAATGATAAGGACCAATGTTATGCCAATTTTTGTAAAATATAGTTAGTTACCAGCATTAACATTCATTTCTTGGCCTCAGCAGATAATAGCTCCTTTAGTTGCCAGTTACTTTTAGTTTTGTGGAGTCTGTAGACACATCTTTTTGTACAGGCAGCCAAGCTGTTTTTTGCATGGGGTATTGTATCATAAATCAGATATCACTCTTGCTTTTCTAGGCATGTGGCACACACTTAGACTGACCTAAGGGGATACATAGAATCTAAACAATTCATTAAAGTAAATTGGTCTTCATAAAGAGTAGGCCTGAGTCAAATATGCTCAAAATTTTCCCAAAATGCTTTCAGGAATTTCCCACCACCTATTATGCTCTGTCAGTGTTCCCATTATGCTTACATTATGCTTCTAGGTTAGCAGCATTTCTAACAATTTCTTGGAACATTTCAATTAGTGAATGCTTTGCTTATTAGAGTATTTCACTACAAAAGTGATTGTTCTAATAGAGAGTATCTATCCTAGGAGCTATGTACATTGCAGTTGAGTGCTATTGCATTTTTCAGTTTCCACTGACTGCTCTATTAGGGAATATCAATCTATTTTCATAGAATTAAGCTCCATAGTTTGAATTATCCACCTATTATGCTAGCATTATGCTGGCATATTTGACATAGGCCTAATAAACTGGTGGTCTTTGTTAAAAGGTGGTCTATTAAGAAGTGACCACTAGGTAAATTATCTAATTACTGCTCCATTCCAGTCCACCATTTCACTCCACTGAATCCAAACGCTGCCGTGAATTACAACAAGTTCAGTGAAATATTTAAACAGGTGCACAAGTGCTTTAATGGTGACATAGCAAAATATATGTATCAATGGCGATTCTAGACCTGACCTACAGGGGGGGCCCAGTAGGAAACAGCATAACTATTGTTGTTTGGCTATAGTTTAAAGTAGAATTTTCAGGGGGGTCTGGGGGTTGAAGCTGCAGGATTTTTGCAATTTAAAGGCTTGAAAACAACCTAAAATTTGTTCTAAAAACATGAAAAATGTTAAAAATAACAATGCCAATCTATACAGAAACTTTTCCCCAAGATTTTTTAAAAGTTATTTTTTAACAGGGGGGAGGGGGCCTTGGCCCCCCCTTAGAATCGCCTATGATATGTATTCAGTGGCGTAACCAGGAAAAAATTTTACCGAGGCAAAATTTATACACTGAAATAAATGAGAGGGTCAGCTTGACTCAACTGATTCACACACACTTTCAAGCATGGGTGGTACAGCATTTGCAGGTTGACTCTCTGGTTGGATGGTATAAATTGTTTCAGAAGACTCTGAGCATTTTCTACATGTCATAAGTAATGCTTCAGCTTAGTTAATGCTACAGTATATGCATACCATGCTTCAATTATTAGACTAGTGTAATTGCACTCCAAAAACTGAATTAGACTACTCCGGAGATGTTTTGAGTGATCAGGCCACTGTGGACTGCAACGGAGGTCATAGTCATGCACACTACTTTTTTCAGCATTGATCTGATGTAATGTTTTAAGTCACAGATTATCTCTTTGCATGATGTGATGTTCAACTGCATGTGCTAAGCATGTCCAATTTTGAAAATATATGCTTTGAAATGGCATATGGATGCTGCTTTTTTTTAATTGTAACTACTAATACATGATATGTATGATCAATATCAATTGATTAATATAAAATGTAAATGATTTAGACCAAGTAGTATAATGAGAACATTGGCTATAATCTGTACTGAATGTTCTATTAGAGTATATTACTAAGACTGCTCTATTTACTATTAGAGTATCTCGATCTTTTTACAAATTCAAGTAGTTGAAAAGTGATACATCCAAATGATCCAATGTCGGACTGTGTCACCATGGGTTCTGGCCCTGCTTAGTAGATTTAGTACTACAGCCATAGATACTATTGAGTGTGGTACAGTAATGCTGTCTAGTAACGTTCGAGTAGAAAATTTGGCGTGCCAAAACTCGGCCCTGCTCAGCCTGTTCAGTTAAGCATTTTTTTTACCGAGGCAGCTGCCTCGGTTGCCTCAATGGTAGCTACGCCACTGGTATTTCACATGTGACATTAAGATTAATTTTCCAAAAATCCGGTCACAAAATAATATAGAAGCTATTGAGTTCAATTGTGGTATAGCTAAACAATGTATATTGGTTTGTTCATGGCAGAGTAGTTTTTAAATTGAGTTTTATAATTATTATGTATCACTGTATATCATACAGTACAGTAGTACTGTATTAGGGATCATGGAGGTTTGGTCTTTCTTTCCCAAAAATATCATCCAGAAAGCAACCTCACTTTTCCTTCACGACAGCATGGCAGTATTGGTTAGGCATGATCAAGCCCAAAAATGTCTTCAAACTGATCCCAAACCCTTCAAAGGAAAATTAGGAAGATCAGGGATCAAATTTGCCAGGAGAACTGTTGTTTTCCTTAGCAAATTGCTGCAGTGCCAGTTGCAATCGTGCTCTATCAACTTCATCAAAGCAGGCTTTCAGTTCACTGCCGAAAAACAGTTGGCGATCACAAAAAAATCAGCTGGTAAAGGAAATCTTAGTAGTAAGAAAGAAAGACAATTTGGACAAGGTCTTTACATCAATGTGTTAATATTATAAAATAATGTCATAATGGTAATACCCTCCCGCCCGCATCATAATAATTAGAAAGGCTGGATGAGAAACTAATAATCATCGAATAGGGGCCTTAATTAGCTAGCTATAAGGTGTCACTACTAACTCATATACCCATGGTTTTCCTATGAACTCAAATTCACGGGTTATTCATATTTATGACCCTATGAATACTTTCTGTTTCATAGGCTATGAATTTTATGCACCCTATGAATTATATACGAATCATCTCATGAAAACACCATGACTTTAATATGAATTATTATCCCATGACTCCCAGATGAATTGACCATGAAACTACTACCATACTATGGATGAATATGTCATGAACACTATATGAAGTGCACTATGAAATTTACATGAATATATTAATGAAATTTACATGAATATATTAATGAAATTTACATGAATTTAGCAATGAAATTTTCATGAATATCTCATGAACTTATCAATGAAATTTACATGAACATCCTATGAGATACCATAAAAGTGTTCCAGATCTGACATCGTGAAATAATGTCTATGCCGGACAGAAAATGCTATGTTAATCACAAAGCAGCAACTCCAAAACACCTACAAATTGAAGTTCAATGTAATTACAACTTATCATGAATTACAACAGTTGAAAGACATTATACCCATGTCCCATACTACGATAATGGACCACAAATCTGCCATTATGTATTGCTATTATGCACGTATCTTTATTTGAAAGTTCTGGGATCACAGAGTAGCTAACAGCATATAAATATCTAAGTTGATTTGTACACATACTAAACAGTTTCTAACTTATACACCTTATACATAAACAAAATGATATGTAAATTCAAGACTGAAAACATTAAACGCAGACGTACCGGTCCCATTTGTTAATACATATCTAAGTGTGCATGGGCAAAAAAGCAAAAAATAAATAAAACAGCTGAACACTCGTCCTGGAGTACCTATAGCACCCACAAAATAATTATTTGAGGGGCAGGTACCTGTAACCAGAGTAATGGATACAGCTAAGATGTAGCATTTATCCAAAATTAAGCAGAGAAGAAGAGTACTACAGTATTAGCAATAAGCATTAAGGTCCAACTCTGCTCCCAAAACGCTACTCAACAATTCATGACAGCAAAAATTAGCCAGTTCCTCTACTTTAAAGATTATCAAACAAAATTTCTTGAGGGCACACAGGTGACTAAGTGAACATGCGTAGCTGATTAAGTGAACATATCAGATGATTAAGTAAGTTTGTAAACTATAGGTTAATTTTAAAAAGATGTATGTAAATGCTGCAGTGACCACTGTACTGATACATCAAATAGATTTGAATGTGTATCTTGTCATATCCTATGGCTACTTTTTGCTAATTGGAACCATCAAACACAGAATGGAACAATTTGTATTGATTCACCAAACACTTGACACTACTCAGGACATCATGTGTAATTAAATTGGTCTTTGATTCAGGAGTCAGAAATATGGCAATACTGATAACTGAACACGTTAACTTTTCCAATTCTCTCCCTTGGTCTCACCGATGTTGCTGCACTAGCAACATGTAATAAAGCAATGTAGCACTTCCAAAGTGTTCTATGTAGCTCATTCGATCTGGTCTGTCCCATTCCTTAGTGGTAATCCTTGAAAGTTTGTAGCCTAGTGCATCTTAATAATATTTAAATAGGGTGCTAACTTAGTATTAGTAGACAACGTTGCCGCCCTATAGCAGTTAAGCAGCTGAAAACACTGATATAACGTAGCTATGCATGTTCAGTACCATACCATTTACATTCAGAAATGGGCAAACACCTACTATAACTTCATGTACAACTTACTAGAGAAGGCAGGTGAAGGTTGCGATATGAGTGAAATTCCTACATCGCCTCCGCCTTCACTTCAATTTAAGCTTCACCTTTCGCGAGGCTCCCATCTTTATAAACTGTATTAGCACTTCTCTTCCTTGCTTGCTAGTAGAACACTAATTGATAAACAAACGTGGCTTGTTACACACGCTAGTTCTTGTAACAAAACATCGCGCGATAATTAGCATTTCAGGTGAGCCTTGGGACGAACAGCCAGCAATTCCAGACAAAACAAAACCAGCCCCAAGAGTCAAATAGATTCCTTACTATAAACTACACGTTGTAAACTACTTCAATTACTCAACTAAAACTACTAGTACTTTCGCCTTAACCAGAGATAATAGAGGGCGCTCTATTATCTGGTCTAAGTCCTTGTAGGTTAGGTAATCCTAAGGCTTCAGCACATGTTGCTGTTAGACCTTCAGTGCTGGTCACTGTAAAGCACTAATAATAATAATAATAAAATCTATGCCTTAATTTTCACTGTTGCTATGACTGACTGGTTACTAAGCAGTACCGCATGGTGCGCATTAATTAGAGTTACCAACAATTCATGTAGTTTTCGTAGACTGTACTCCGTGCAAGTTATATTCATGGTTATTTCATAGGTTGTACAGAATTTCATGGCATGGCAAATCATCAGTGTGATGTAAATTATCTACTTGTAAAGTTCACGTGCATTTCATAGAGTGCCACCGAGAAGTGATAAAATTGTTTTCATAGGGTTTCCATGGCCATGTAGAATGGAAAAATATTTTCATAGGTAACAAAGCAATTCATGTACTTTTCATAAGGAATGCAGGATCACTGATGTTTCCCTTGTGAGTAAATCCATTTGTATTTCATGCCGGAGTATTGTAATAAATTCATGGGAATTTCCGGACACTATGAATATACTATGAATGCTTTTCAGGGTAAATTCATGTGTAATTCATAAAATTCATAGATTATTCATGGTGGTTTCATGGCTAAAAAAGTTACTAGTGTGTGTACAATGAGTTCAATAATGGAAATAGGTACTGAGACTTTCCGTTTGCATGGCTTCTGTTGATGGTTGGTGGCTGAACAACCCTAACGTAAGCGAATATAATGGACGATATCCACAATGACGTTTTCTGACGTCACAAAACAAAATGGCCGTGCTAGTGTGGGGACTTTGTACAGGGAGGTATTGGGCGAGATAGTGTTTCCCTATGATAGCGTTTATAAATTCGAAAAGGGCGAAGGTGAGGCATATAGTATATAATGCAACACAAATAAGCCTAGTTGTGTCCAAATTTAAAATTTTCGGTCTGCTTTCCTTGTTGGAACGCGTTTTGCATCGTCACGGTGTACTGCTTCTTACCTTTATTATCTCGTGGTTCCAAGTGTAGAAAACTACAGACAACATAGTCTCGTGCCCAGACCCCACCCACTGCGTTGAATAGGGTCTGGTGACATTTGCAGGAGTTTTGGGCCCTACGCCATTTTTCTTTTCTGACCAATCGGACGCCTTGATTCAGGTACAACGCGATTTGATAGGCTGGAACTAGGAAAATGGCCGACTATAACTATGGATACAAATGCGTAAACAATATGGCGTCGGGCCCAAAAACATTGCGTAAGTCACCAGACCCTACTCAAAAAAAAACTCACGTGATTGTGAGTTGCTGCTTGATTCTTTGCTTGGCTTTCAGTCATTAATCTGGTTGATTTTCACGCCAAGCTTGGCGAGTATTATTGATTATTATCTTTCGTTGTTAACTGTTACGGTGCTACTCTCCACTAAGACTAATTTATCCAGTTTTCGCGGCCTGGTGCGCGTCATTTGCAATGTCCACTGAACAAGGAGGGGCGAGTTCTGATGCTTCTGGAACGGGACGCCAGAAACGTCCGAGACCACAGGATTCTAGTAGCAGTATTTGTCCTACTTGTGACGAGGAAGTTTCTGCTGATCACAATGGCGTACAATGTCAATGGTGCCAAGTATGGGAGCACTGCAAGTGTGCGAAGATCAGTCAAGGTGAATACAATATGTTATCCTTAGGGTCTGCTCGAATTATGTTTTTTTGCTGTGACTGTCAGTCCAGCGTTAACCAGGCCTTTGAATTCTTTGATAACATGTATAGTAGACAGAGTCTATTTGACAAGCGGCTTCAGAACATTGAAGATAAATTGGGTAAACTAACTCAAGGCCTGTGTGGCCCTCCTGATGGTGTTGATGTTATTGAGATGTCTTGTGATGACAGTGCTGGAAACAATACAGAACCAACTAGACCTAGTGGTCTTTTACCTAAGATTGACACTGGTGGAATTACCTCTGCTGTTGCCTCAGCAATATCAGAGGAAAAGGAAAGAAATAAGAGGAAGTTAAATTTAATTTTACATAATGTTACTGAACCCAGTTCAGATGATGGTAACTGCAGAAAGAAAGAAGATATTGAGCATGTCTCTAATATCTTCCGGAAAAATTTAGGTGTGACTGTTAAGGTGACCAATGCTGTACGATTGGGTAAAAGAAATAACAAGCCTCGTTTACTGAAAGTTTCTGTTGATTCAGAGCACTCTAAAGCTGCAATTTTGCGCAATAGTACTAAGCTGAGAGGTAAGGATGTGCCTCAGTGTTTGTCAAAGGTTTTTATCACTCCTGACATGACTATTAAAGAAAGGGAAAAGAACAAGCATCTACGAGCTGAACTAGCTGAACTAAACAAGGATGGTAAAAAGTACAAGATAAAAAACGGAAAGATAGTGCAGAGGAACTCTTAGACTGTTCCCTCTGCACTGATAATTATCGGAATGAAGTGTGTGAACCATCCAATAATGCTAACAGTAACCAGTCAATTACATGTCTTTTTTCCAATGCACAAAGTGTTTTGAATAAGCTGCAAGAGTTACAAGCCATTGTGTATCAACACTCACCACAGATTATAGGAATTGCTGAATCCTGGTGCAACAGTGATGTTGGTGACGCTGAGCTTCACCTGCAGGGATATAATTTGTTCCGTGATGATCGCAAATCTGGTATTGGTGGTGGTGTTATGTTTTACATCCATGAAAGATTGCTTGCTGTCCCATGTAAAGTGTTAAATGATGTTGGTTTTGATAACTCTTTGTGGTATACAATTTCCCTGACCAACAATGACAAGCTTTTGGTAGGAGTATTGTATAGGGCTCCATCTTCATCCATTGACAACAATCAAAAATTGTTGTCAATCATCAGTAACCTTTATGAAACATCTTTTTCTCACTTGCTAATAATGGGGGACTTCAATTTTCCATCAATCAATTGGGTAGATCTTGTATGCTCTAGTGGGGAAAACTCCTTGGCCTCTTTGTTCCTGGATGCTGTTCACGACAGTTATTTAGTTCAGCATGTAACAAATTGTACTAGGCATAGACAAGGCCAGCAGTCTTCACTACTTGATTTGGTTTTTTCTTCTGATCCCAACTTTATCGATGAAGTTATTAATTTATCAGGTTTGGGAAGCAGTGACCACGACTGCCTTGTATGGAAATACAAGTGCTATGACATACCACCTCTCTCGAAACCTATAGTTCCCATGTTTAATTATTGAAAAGGTGACTACCAAGGTATGAATGAATACTTCATGGGAATTGACTGGGCAGATCGTATGTGTAGTGATAGCATAGACGATAATTGGGAGGTATTCAAACAGTTGGTGAATGATGCTGCAGTCCAGTTTGTTCCTACCTCTATTCCTAAGGCTAGCAAATCTCCTCCATGGTGGACAAAAAGTATATCTGTAGCAATCAAAGCTAAACATTCTGCTTTCTCTAGATATAGGAGGTCTAGGTCTTGTGCTGACTATGCTAACTACAAGACCAAACGTAATATAGTCAAATGTAAACTTAGAACTGCCCAAAAGTCATACGAACAATCACTTTTAAATAAATTTAAGTCCAACCCAAAAGCCTTCTATTCCTACGTCAAATCTAAACAAAAGGTTAAGCCTAGTATTGGCCCTTTAGAGAAGACTGATGGCTCTTCCACTACCAGTGATGAGGAAATTACTGATGTTCTCAACAGATATTTTGAGTCAACTTTTACTCAAGAAGATCTATCGTATATTCCAGCGCCTCCTTTTAGATATGAAGAATCTATATGTGATGTCAACATATCTGAGTCTATTGTATTGGAGAAATTGAGTACTCTGAAAGATAATAAGGCTCCTGGTCCAGATAGCATCCATTCTTATGTCCTCAAGGCTTGTGCCCATACACTTTGCACTCCTTTAACCATGCTATTCCATCAGTCCTTGACTAGTGGAGATCTCCCATGCGAATGGAAGAAGGCCCACGTAATACCAGTATATAAGAAACGTTCTAAGTTTAAGGCTACCAACTACAGACCAATCAGTCTGACATCTACTGTGGTTAAAATTTTAGAATCTATTATTTGTACAGAGCTATTTGACTTTCTTTTAGAAAATAACATTCTTAACCATCAGCAACATGGTTTTGTGTGCAACAAGTCATGTTTAACTAATTTGTTGGAAACCTTTGAAGACTGGACAAGTGCGGTGGACCAGGGTTATGGGGTTGATGTGGTATACTTGGATTACAGTAAGGCATTTGACTCTGTACCACATCGTAGATTGATTTCTAAACTTGAAGCATACGGTGTGCGTGGAAACTTGTCCCTATGGTTATCCAATTTTCTCACAAATCGTTTTCAGAGAGTAGTGGTTAATGGGTCTCAGTCAGATTGGGTTGATGTTCAGAGTGGAGTACCTCAAGGTTCAGTCTTGGGTCCCTTGTTATTTATACTGTATGTCAACGATGTGCCTGACCTCATTGAGAGTAATTTGAAGATGTTTGCAGATGACACCAAGATATACTCGGTCATTAAATCTTTTCATGACAGCCTTAAACTACAACATGATATCAACAAGTTAATGCAATGGTCAAGTGTTTGGTTGCTTAGATTTAATGCAGCCAAATGCAAAGTAATGCAGATTGGTAACTCTCTTCCTGCATCATACACCATGTACGATGGCACTACAAATGTATCTACTGACCTAGAACTAGTCAACGAGGAGAAGGACCTTGGAGTGTGGTGCACAAGTGATCTCAAGCCATCTCTACACTGCCAAAAAGCTGCAGTCAAGGCTACACAGGTTCTTGGGCTTATTAGGCGATCTTTTAGAATTGACTGTACTGATATGTTTACATTTCTGTATAAGATGTATGTTCGACCGCATTTGGAATATTGTGTGCAGTCTTGGAGTCCGTACTTGGCCAGAGACATCGACACCCTTGAAAAGGTTCAGAGACGTGCAACTAAACACCTTCGCGGATTAGCCCACTTGACTTATGAAAGCCGTCTTGAAATTCTGGATCTCTATTCTCTGTATTGCAGACGTCAAAGGGGTGATATGATTGAAACATATAAGATACTTAAACAACATTATGGCTTGGACCCATCTACATTTTTTACTTTAAATACTGCTACCACCAGGGGCCATTCTCTTAAGCTTTTTAAAGAAAGATCAAGATTACTTGTTAGGCAGAACTTTTTTACAAATAGAATAGTCAATCTATGGAACTCCTTACCTGACTTTATCATTTCAGCACCAACAGTTGCAACCTTCAAGCTGCGCTTGGATAAGTTTTGGAAGCAATCTAGATATGGGCACCTTCAAAGGCCTGCGGCCTAGCCTGGCAAGTTAGCTTGCCTTGGCATCTACAAGCCCATTAAATAATAATAATAATAATAATAATAATAATAATAAACGCAGTGGGTGGGGTCTGGGCACGAGACTACAGACAACATTCATTTCGAATACTGCGTGCTAAAGTCTCTGAAGCCCCCACACTAACACGGCCATTTTGTCAATTATATGACATCGAATTTCGTCATTGCAGATATCGTCCATTACACTCACGAATGCAAGCTGTATTAAGCGCACCATTACGAGTGATCACGTGATGCTAATAAACGGCTGCTTTGGTTCGAGATTAACATTGCTGAGAGATTAATGTGTGAGTTTAGAGGTGTTGTGAGTGCCGGGAGCGAGTGAGATTTTGCTTCAATGCGTGAGACTCACGCAGAATACGTGAGAGTTGAGAGCTCTGGTTCTGGCTTCTTGCATTATACAAGTTGGAATCCTTTCACAAAGAACTGTTTTCAATTGTACTGCAGACAGAGATAATGGCAGAGAAATTTGTCGCCTTCTGTACTAAGTTAGCTGCATGCGGCTACCCAATTTCAAGTAATCTCTGGCCACGCGAGACTATAGGTCTACTAGTTATAGCATTCCTTTCAATTTGAGGGAATTTTTTGATTGGACAATGATAGGTATGGGTAGCTACTGAAATAGTGTATAGGTGGACACAGGTATTTTGTTTACACATAGCTATAACTAGCCGGAAATTGCAAGTGAATAATTATGTTAAAGCCAGTGCAGCAGCCAGGTAAACACGTTTTAGTGGACTTGGTGGCGTGTCGCACATGCTGAATTGTATTAGTCGGGTATGATGAATACCGACGTTTCCAACGATCTGATTCTCTATGATGTCAATCCTGTGGGAGAGGAAATCGGTCGTGGTGCTTATGGGAGAGTTTTTGAGGTAGAATACCAAGGAACGTCCTGTGCCGCCAAAGAGGTGCACGAGCTGTTGTTACAATATTCACAGGGCGAAGATCGCCGCAAAATCGTAGCCGACTTTATTCATGAATGTCAGATATGGAGTACTATACGTCATCCACACATCGTTCAATTCCTAGGTGCGTTGATTGTTAGCTAGGCCAGACAAACTTGATTAATTGTTTCTCGTCCCCTCCCGTATCCCTTTACTGTGGATTTTCTGACCATTTGAACATAGCTCACTTGACATAGCTAGACTTATAAACCTGGGGTTTATAAATCTATGGTGTGAACATTGCGTAGCTACAGCGTATTGTGTATGAGGGGTAGAGTTTAAGAAACTTCGTAGGTCACCTCTGAAATTAATATTTCTGAAAGGTGAAATGTTGCCTCAGTGAAATTTTGTACATATGAAATATGAAAGTTGATACTTTGTACACCACACTCTTCTTGAGGTCTGCGCAATACAACAAATAACAACAATAATAGTCTCGCGTGACTAGACCGCTTTTTTCCGTGTATTAGTCTAATTGGGTGGGGGGAAAGGGTCTGGTGCAACTCAATAGCTGAGCCTGTCTGGGGACGCTAATTGAATAATATTGGCCGCAAAGGAGGCGCCAATGACGCCAGTAAATTCGAGATGGCTTTGATCCGTTTAATATCCTTTAAATGAATCTTAGTTTGCTCCAGTGTCTCTTTTATAAGTTTTTTGCTCATCGTGTAACAAGACTCACAAGGCCAATGAAACGTGATTGCCAGTTTCTCGTTCAGATTTTTGAAAATTTGATGCTGGTGGGCGGTTATCCCAAACATGAAGAATTCTGCCAAAAAACAGTGAGATCTACATTGACTACTCTTGCATTAAATAGCTAAAGTATGTTACCAATCCATATAAGAATATTGATTTTTCCATTAGAGTATAACTGATTGCTCTATTAGAGTAAAAGTGACTGCTCTATTAGAGTAAAAGTGACTGCTCTATTAGAGTATTTCGATCTGAAATACCAATAATAAAATTCCATGCGGGTGTATCAAAAGCATGTGGGTGATGACGCGAAACTTCTAATCAAGTTTCATTGGCCCAACCAGACCAGGAATGTACGAATATTTCCACGTCATCATTGGTGCCTCCTTTGTGGCCAATGTTATTCAATTAGCATTCCCAGTGTCTGGGGATGGCTTAGAAGTAAATAGCTTATGGGAGTTGCACCAGACCCTTTTTTCCCCACCCAATAGATGGAAAAAAGCGGTCTGGCCATGCGAGACTAGAAATTTGACAATTGAACAGCTAAAAAACAGAATAAAAACAAATGTGACAAGAGTTTACGGAATTTTAAGGAATCTATTGTTATGGAAATGTTCTTAAAAGATGAAATATGGGCACTTATATTTCAATATTTGAAATTTTGTAGATGATTTTGGCTTGCTACCTACACCCCTTGATTGCGTATCATACACTGTATATTAGGGATCATGGAGGTTGGGGTTTTTCTGGCCAAAAAATATCACCCTAAAACCAGCTTCACAATACCATTCTGGCGCCTTGGCAGTATTGATTAAGTATAACCAACCAAGCCCAAAAGTGCCTTCAGTACAACCCTAAATGCTTGCAATTGTTACATTTTTTTTGGAAAATGGCTAAAGCTACGGGCTTGATTTTTTTTTTCACTGTTTGACATTGCTTCATCCCGAGACATGCCTTTTGGCATACCACAGTGCATACAATGCATGCATCATGGACTTATAATTACCTTTGTCCTCCCATTTCTTTATGCTGACAACCCATGGTGTCAATTTGCAGTAGCACGATATATGTGTGACGGACTGAAAGCAATTCGTAATGGCCATTACTTTCAAGTCATATAGTTGGGGCACGCAAATCGTCCGTATTTTTTGTGATGGCTGGATTCGTTGCAGAGGCACATCTCCCACTGTTTTTTGTTAGTAGCACTGTGTAACAGGCTGAACATAGCTGAAAATCAAAGCGTAATGGTCACTTCACAGTCAAGTCAGCAATTGACAGTTGGGGCATGCATTCAGATGAAAACATTAAGTCTGGCGCCATCCTTTCTTTTGATGCGGTATATGCAGGTTCACCAGTCATAGTAATTAATGTTACAAAAAGTAAACGGACAAGTATAAGGAATCTTAAGGTGCATTAGGGATCATTTAAAAAAGTAGGGAAACAAGGGAGGTCACCTACACTTGCAGATATACTAGTGAACATTTAATCCCTACTTCAGTCATGGTATAGACTGAAGTAGGGATTAAACAAGGAGGTGACACTCCAGTATACACTGTACTTTGATCTTCGTCCTCGGTCAAAGTGAAAGTCAATAGTGGCTCTAGGGTCTCTTTTCAGTGTTCTTTTAAAAGCATATCTATTATTATACTTATTAAGAAGAAAAAAATTAAAGTTAAGCTAGAAATTTGCAGCCAGTCAAAGGACAAGCACGATTTAGTGTATACCACGATTGATACTTTTAGAATACCGACGTGAACGTAAATTTACAAAAATATACTACAATACAGCCAAAAGTCATGAGTAAATTTTAGTAAAAGTGAAGGGTCAAGGCTTATTTCTCGAGTTTGACCCTTTGACCAAGATCGGAGTACAGGATATATTGGAGTGCCACGCCCTTGATTAAATGTTCACTAGTATATCTGCAGGTGTAGGTGACCTCCTTATTCTCTACTTTTTTCAATGATCCCTAATTGAATATAAAATTCCTAATTTTTCTTTAATTATATTTGTTGCATTATACCATATAGCCTAAATATTTTGAGAGTGGATTTTTTTGCTGATTTTGCAGTTTTTGGGTTACCAGCGAAAATTTTATCCTTGAAATATTTAGGCCTTCATATAATCATAGATATTATATGGGTGCGTAGCATATAATATCTATGATATAATCTAATAGTAATTGTATATCTGTGAATTTTTCATTTTTAGCAACATTACTCAACCTCGAAAAATTTGCCCCTCAAAATATTTTGACTATTCAGTAATCCATGCACTGGGAGACTTATCTATGCAATACATGCTTCAAGTACGTAATGCTCAAACAGACAGCATGCAGGGGCATATCTATCCCAAACATGATGCCTGGGCAAGCTCATTTACTTGTACACCTAGCCCAGTGAACAACCTGTGTGGGTTCATACGTACATCCATCAAATTGTTTTCAAGTGCATGGCATGGCTAACTACAGTTATTAACTCTTATCTGTATGCATATAGAATAGCTCATCAGTCTACAATTGCTCCATACTAGTCTCTAGCTACGATGCATGTATCGATTGTAGGATTGCAGCATCACATGCCACACAAAAAGATACTTCCAACTCATAGTGAACAATACTACTGAACCAATAGATTTCATGCACTGACTTGTACTTGTGCGGATCACAAAATCGTCATGACATTATTTCATCTATGTACTCAGTAGGGGCATCAATTCCCTGCAACCACCTGCCAACTCTACCACGCCCTGCTGAGTGGTCCTACAAAGTATCATCAGCACTTCTCTCACTAGTCTCACGTAGCCAGACTGCATTTTTCTCCTATGGCACTTATCGATTGGAAATTATAAGCACCTACTCGAAAAAGGGTTTGGTCCAGTTTGCACCCTTTTTTGAACAGGCACTTATAATTTCCAGTTGATAAGCGCTGTGGAAGAAAAAGCGGTCTGGCCACACAAGACTATTCTCTTACATTATTCCCTTGGCATTCCTTATTCGTAGTTGTATCACAATAAATCCGGGCACTGATTATTCAGCAATAGACCTCTACCTGTTGAAGTCAAGTAGCAAAACAGCTAGCTAGTCGTCTTGAATATTTTCCACTTCACGCGGTCTATATACAAACTATCATCACTTCGATGAGACTACAAATTGGCACTATTCATTTTGAGTCACATGAAAATACACTGTTCACAATTTTTACTTACGATTCTATCTACTAGGGAACCGTTGACTGTAGCGAATGCTTGCAGCGAATGCTTGCATGGAAAATAAGCGCTGCGCTTTTAATTAAGAGTCTAATACAGTAATAGCCCGTAGATTATGAGTTACTATTAATAATATTTAAATCTGAAAAACGGAGATGTGCCCTGTCTGCCATGCCAGTAGGCCTCAGGGAATTATGCCTGTATAATTTTTAGCATAATGACGTGTTAAAAGAATTAGGAATTATTCTGGAATTTTGAAGTGATTTAAGAGCATATATAAGTGGCATAATATACTATTTCATGTAAGTCAAGATCAAGACACTCTAATAGAGCAGTCAATAGAACCGTCAGCGGAATAATCTTTACTCTATTGCGGTAGTAACTAAGTATCTTGCCAGCTAAAAGATAGCTTTCCTGTCTAATAGAATAGGATAACTACTACTCCAAAATCTTTCTAAACATTATAAATTGCAAAAGTTGAATAACTTTTATGAAAACTGGGAATAATTTTGAGAATAATGAGTTCATTTTGGGCATAATAAAAGCATAATGATAACTTTTTGGAGAAATTTGGAATAGAATAATGATGAACATTTGGAGCATAATTCCCTGAGGCCTACACACCAGAAGATTTTCTGATGCCTGGGCAAGGTGAGTTGATGCCTCAGCAAATTCCGAGGTGTAGATACGCCACTGACGGACAGAAAATCCACAGTATTAAACCCAACCGCCTTAATTTCATTATTGCTGCTATCAATATGTACAGTACGTGCCAGGGTACATATACGTGGACACGTATCTTTATACTAAGATAAGTTTTCCAATATAAAAATTCAACATCTTCAAAATAATTTGCTAACTGCTGTTACATGTTGGACTAACTTTCACTTGAATACAGCTGCAGTGCCGATAAATTCCATTGTCTTCTTGGGGTAGAAATCGATCGAAATATCTGAAAAATCTGAGATTATGAGCTGTAACTATCAGAAACCTTGTGCAATACTGGAGTTCAATCTTCCTCTGTAAGTACACCTTCACTTAAAAGCAGTCACTGCTTGAAGGTTCTTAGTTTACTGATTTGTTAAGCTGCTTTACTGTAGTTGTACCCATAGTAAAGTGTCAGTAACTTTTAGTATACGGAACATAATTGTTTTACCAAGTTTTAAACTTTCAGTAAAACATCGGTGAATGCAGGTTTACTGAAAAACTACTAAAATACCAAACAACTAACTGTTCCATATACTGGGGATATACGACTCTAGTAAACAAAGACATTTCAAGCAGTGTGTAGTACTGCACAGTGCAGTGCTATGACAACTGTGATCTTATCCTTAGATTGCATGCCCAGTAATACAGTGTACCATTACTGACCACACACAAGCCTAGTCACATGAGCCTGATTGAATAAGCTAAGAGCTTTTGTAACTGAATTGCAGTGATGACAACCTTGCTATTAGTTATACTTTATGGATCACACAGTTGTTTTACACCAAGATATCTATTTTTAAGCAGTTAAGTGGACAAGTTGTGTAGTCAAAGTGCAATTTCCGGCAAAATTTTCCCTATATAGTGCTCACCCAGTTGGTTAGAGGTGTTCAACCTTAACCATATGTATGTGACTTCTTTGTCGATGGATGATTACTACTGTGGTGTGAGGAAGTTTGGGGTAGCTATCATTCGTCTGGTGTCCGTAAATGAAAACCCATTTTTGGAACCCAAAATCGTGCTCAAATGATGTAGCGATAGGAAACTTTTTTTCAAACAGGATTGTCAATCTTTGGAACCCTCTACCTGACACTATCATTTCAGCACCTACAGTAGCAACATTCAAAGAGCAACTTGATGGAAAAAATCAAGATATGGGCACACACAAAGGCCTGCAGCCTAGCCTGGCAATATTCATTGCCTAGGCATCTCAGCCCATTACATATAATAATAAACCTACTTCACCAATCAAACTACCAATGCTTTTAGGTGAAGGTTTACTCACAGAGGAAGGTTGAACTCCAGTATTGTGATAAAGGATAAAGGCTTCTGAGAGTTACAGCTTGTAATCTCGGATTTTGCACATATTTCATTCGATTTCTACCCCCAAGAAGGCAATGGAATTTATCGGCACTGCAGCTGTATTCAAGTGAGAGTTAGTCCAACATGTAACAGCAGTTACCAAATTATTTTGAAGATGTAGAATTTTTACATTGGAAACCCTAGCTAAGAATGCTGGCTTTTGTTTTAGCTACAGCACAGCAAATGTCACTTGCACCTTAAAAACAGTGGTAACGTATGTACTATAAGGCTTTGGCTAATCTTTGTAGTAACAGACACCTTGATTCAGAGTATAATGAATAATAAAAAAATTACTTCCTGCCCATATGGAAATCATAGGCCAACTTTTTGTGGATGAGAAACAAGTACTCAAGTTTACCTGGTGGCCTACAGGCTGTATGTACTGTATGTATACCAGTGTGTAATGCACCTATCAATGTGAAGCCCCCCTCCAGGCATAGGTGGGGATTGTACTTCAATGCCAATGATCATGCCAGATTGTATCTGCCAAAGGATTTTGAAATACTTCTCATGAGCGGGCATTTGTTAATGTGAGGGCATTAAATCCCCTGGATAAAAGTCACTTCAATCAGTCTTTGTCTAGTTGTTACCATAAGAATGAGAAGAAGAGAGGATATGATGAACGTGTCCAAATGTTGAGCATGGTACTTTTGCACTTCTTGTTTTTTCTGTTGCTGGGGGCATGGGACCAAAAGCCACAACCTTCTACAAATGATTGGCTTCTTTGTTATCAGATAAATTGCATCAAACTTACAATCTAACCATTCGTTGGCTTCGTTGCAGCTTAAATTTTCCCCTTTTGTGATTCATGATCATGTGCTTGAGAGGTGCACGTTCTTCTGGCAAACCACAGCTGGCTGCCAGTGATATTTCCCTGGCAGTTAGTAAGGCCAGGCTTTAAGTGACCGCTATGTGTATTTTTGTCTTTCTTTTATTGTTGAAAATTTACTTTTAGAATTTGTGCATCTTTTGCTGGAATTTGGCCCCACAGGTAGAGATTTTGTTTTATACATATTTCCATGGAATTTTGAATAAAATTAAGATCATGTGCAGCACACTGTTTTGGCAGACCATGGCGATTGCACAAGCCTATGATTTAACATGGATGCTATACACTGAAATTCCCCATGGTGGTGGATATATCTAACACGGTACATTGTAGAAATATTTTGCCTGAAGGGTGAGTCTTTTGTGCTATCTATTGTGAAAATCCCCAGGAAGAGTGGGGCTTTGTATTTATAGGTGCATAACAGAGGAGGTGGGACATGTGTGCATGTGCTTACTTTAATTGCATAATTAGTATTTGGGATTTCACATGAGTTTCAATCAAGTCATAATACCAAACCAACCAACAATGGTGTTCACTGGGGCTTAGTGGATATTTAGCTTTACATAAACTTCAAGGATATGTACTTTGTTTTGTAAGGGCCCTCGGATTTCTTTACAAGATAGTGTAAAATCACTGTTTCACATGCCTAATAGGGGCTCTTTTACAACAAAGTACATTTTCTTGAAGCTTAATTGAAGGATGTACTGAGCCCTGGTTAACTTCAGTGTTTGCTGGTTTCATATTACGACTATTGAAACTCTTGAAAAATTCCAAATTCTAATAATTATGCAATTAAAGTGATCGACACACGTGCATGTTAGCTACCCCATCAGTGGGTGCATAACGTTGAGTTAATGCTATTGTGTAGGAGCAGTGTTGGGAGTAACACGCTACTTATGTAACGCGTTACGTAATATTATTACTTTTGTGGTAAAAAAGTAATATAACGAAATACGCTATGAAAACAGGTAATATAATGCAAGATACTTTACTTACAAACGTAACGCGTTACCTAAGTAATATAATTACTGTAACGAGTCTAATATGACGTAATATTATTATTAAAAGTAACGAAGTTACTAATCTCGTTAGTAATCCTCTGAGTAACGCCTAACCACAACGAAGTAACGAGGCCTACTGAATGAAGCTTATTCACTAGCTTCTTACTTATAACCAAGATTTGCACATTGTCCAACAACGCAATCATGTCACGTGATAAGGTGGTAGTTTCACACGTGACAGCTTAACGCTGTGGACACAAAGTAATATAATATGTAATATTATTACAGTTACTTTATTTTATGGGTAATATGTAACTGTAACTAAATAGTTCTGTTGCAAGTAATATGTAATATGTAACTAGTTACTTTTACAAAGTAACTTGCCCAACACTGTATAGGAGTATACTATCACTCCAACGACGAATACAGGTTGCCTGTTATGGTAATGGAGAAGATGCAACACAGCCTGAGGAGTTTAGTGGAGAAGTATGCCCAGATACCATTAAATGTGAAGCTCTGTATACTAGATGAAGTGTGTCTTGGATTAAGATACCTCCACAGCAGAAATCCACCAATTGTGCATCGTGACCTTACTCCTAATAACATATTGTTAAGCAGCCGTCTAGAAGCTAAGATAACTGATCTAGGTGTTGCAAAGGTGATGCAGACTGACAACAAAATGACAATGACGAAAATTCCTGGAACACCAGGGTTTATGCCTCCTGAGGCCCTTACTAAAAGACCACTCTATGGTCCTCCACTGGATATCTTCTCCTTTGGAGGAGTGATGCTTAATGCTATTACTCAGCAGTGGCCTGAGCCTACTGACCGAGAACAGCTCAACACTGCTACTGGCCGATGGGAATTAGTATCAGAGGTAATCAGACGTCAAAACTACATCAATATGTTCACTGGGAATGCTAGAGGATTAATATCATTAGTGACATCATGTTTGAATGATAACCCAGTGGAACGTCCCTTAGTAATGCAAGTTTCCATTGACATTAAGAAGGCAAAAGACACCTGTAGTCAGATGACTGACCGTGATGGAATGAGCCCCATTGTGTGGTGGGCTGAGGTGTCTGGTCAGTATCAACAGGTATGTCAGGATATAGAATAATAATATTATGATATGATTATGTTCTGATATTACCATGAATGTTTAGTTGAACTGTCACACCAAAGCTAGTATCCCTAAAACTAAACCTAGTGAGTTACAAATTTGAAATGATGCCAAATATAATCTGCTGGCCATTCAAAATACCCTTCTCCTTAGCATGTTTAGCTTTAGTACAATCTATGAGTTTATTTTCACATACCATATTTCCTTAAAATCTTGCCTCCCTTAATTATAAATGGCTTCTGTGCTAGCTATTATGAGCTAAAGAATCATCAATGTGAGTGAATTGATTGCAGGGGGATTTTCGTATTGTTCTTTGTTTGTAATACTGTACAATGATCAAAACACAGTTAGAATAGTTACTTTACTTGTCATTCAGGGTACACATTCGGTCATGCATAAGTGTTACAAAAGTAAACAAACAAGTGTAAGGAAAATTTAGAAATTTTATAGGAATCATAGAAATAACAGGACGGTTGCCTACTATACTAGTGGTCATTTAATCCCTGCTTTGGTCATAGCTATACTATTGACAGGCTGTATATCACTGAATGTGCACTATAGTATAGGTGTAGGTGACTTCCCTTGTTTCATTGCTCTTTATTTTTATGATCCCTACATCCTTCTACTTGTTTATATAGTTGTATAGTGTATATCTGAGTACAAGTAGTAATAGAAAGCTGGAAAAGAAAATCTTTTTAAATGAAACAGCTTAGAAGAGCATACTATATAAAAAGAGCTGCTGGAAGAAAAGCATGCACCATTTAGGCAAACATTGTAACAACCGTACTGAGAAATACTGTAAGATCCGTATTGCAGTATCAATATAATTTACAGTCATTGCTGTATTCTGTAAACATTAGAAGTTGACAGTCTCATATCTCCAACAGTCATCACAGGTTATCACATGCTAAAAATATAGTAGCATAAGTGTCTAATCAAGGAAATATAGTGTATAGAAACTCTACATTATGTGACTGGCTAAGAGGAAACTGGTCGTATTTGCAAATTGTATATATTTTGCTATATAAATGTGTTGAAGTACACTAGGTAAAAATACACATGCTATGTAAAAATGTTACAGTAATCGTTTTGGTATACTTTGAAACAAAGCTCAAATTAGCTTCTTTTTTTTAAAAATGCTCACTGTTCCAATGATGCAATACATATATGTGACCGGATTTGCGAAAAGGGGTCTTCTACACACATCCAATTTACCAACTTTGACAATCCATAACTTTAGATTTGAAAAAGCTAATGACTTGAAATTTGGTCAGCAATGAGTACCAACATAGCGTAATGCATTTAGACATATAAGTAACTTGAACACTAAGTTATGGTCTTCCAAGTTCATAGAATTGGATGTGTGTGTGGAAGACCCTTTTTCACAAATCCGGTCACATATACAGTTAATGCAGAGTCACAATAAATCTTTGTATGTCTTGTTACTCTTGTATAGCAGTCCTTCATCCATTCCTATTGCCTTGCAATAAAATACTTGATCGAATTGATTTCCATAGGTTAATCAAGTACTGCCTGCCAGCTATGATTAAAACGATCCAATGTGTGGAAGTTACATGGGTTCTGAAAGCGTAAGTGACCAGCTGGATCAAAACCATGTAATAATCTAATTTGAGACTTAAACTTAGGAAAAATATGATTGCAGATTGCCACAGCCCTCTCCAGCCAGGAGGCAACAAGTAAGACCTAAAATTGAAGCATTCCAACAAATACTCAAAGACAGAAATGTAAATCCACGCTTGTTCTCAACACGAGCTTGGAACCGATCTAGACGATTAAGGTGAGTCAATGCTGCTCCAGAATAGAGAATAGAGCCATATTCCAATACTTGGCGAATCCAGGATTAATAAAGGGTGGCAATTCCCTGACTTCCAAATAAAAATGGCCCAAGCATTGCTTCCTATGACTTATAATAGTGCCTATCAATATGTTTCTGCCAGGTAAGAAAAGAGTCAATTATAAATCCAAGGACCTTAACTGAGGACACTTCAGGGATGCAAACAGCATTAATTTTGAAAATATAGGAGGATGATTGGAGATGTCTGATTTCTAGGAAACCACTAATGAAATGGTCTTTGATAGAGCAAATTATATAACATTTGATTCATGGAGAGTAGAAACTCTTTATTTCGTGTATGTACAACAAAAGGCTCATTAATAATGGGAACTTATTTATGATGTGGTAGAAATAAAAGTTTACCGCTGTCATGTTTTTTGTGGAATGGCCTTCTTCTTTGTTCACAAAGTGGAGTATAATGAAAGCACTATACCTTGGTGGATTTGTCAGTTCATGGTGAACTGACTGTTTTAATCATGAATTGTGATACTGTAAGTGCATGCATTTGCTGTATTGCTGTACAAATCGTATTTCAATTGTCTAGCTATAGCTCCAAGACTGTGAATCATAAAAGGCTGAAACTTTGGTTATCCATTCGTTTTTTACTTAAACAACAGAGAAGCAATAAAATGTAGAATGTGCAAAAATTACTGGGTTTTGCTCAGCCAGTCACATATTGACTTTTTATTTGCAAATTACTGCTACACTACCAAATGTGATGTGTATCATGCCTGTAGGATGCCAACATGCTGGTAAATGAAGGGAAGATGCTCCAACCACCTATTACCCCTCAGTCTAAACCAGTAGTGCCTGCACCCCTTACATCACCTCCACTTCCTTCAATCACTAACAAAGACACTTCAATGGTACGTGAGTGAAGAAATTGTCATGCACGTCTACACTTACGAATAATAGTCTAAACAAATAATTACAGCTTTTGTAACTACACTGTATTTGTGTATCATTAAATAATATTTTGTTTTGCTATCACAAAGTAAACCATCACATTTCATGGTAATGTATACGTATATGTTTCAGATCACCAGTACACCATATATATGACATCATCTGTTCTGTCTTACTCAGTAATAATCAATAAAATTACTGAGTAAGACAGAACAGATGTCATATATATGGTGTACTGGTGATCTGAAACATATACGTATACATTACCATGAAATGTGATGGTTTCCAGAGACCCATGGATCAGTTAAAATAAAGTTATCATAACGTGTCATACATAATAGTTGTAACATGGGCATGAGAGATTTGCCTGATATGTATGCCTGACAGCCCAAGGGCCACGGGTCCAAGGGCAGAGGGCATACATATCAGGCAAAAGCCTGAATGCCCTGTGTTACAGCTAATATGTCACACTTCTGATCCATAGCAGGCTAATAGCCTATGCATGTGGCCAGACCAGATGATCAATCACCCAAGAGTGTAACCACTAGATAAACATATACATGCCTGAAAGATTTGATTATGGATTAGCAGCTGGTATGTTCTGGCTACATTTAGCTATGATGAACAGACAAATCCTAGAGATATCATGGAAAATTTGGTTATGGAGTTTAATGTTTTAATCAGTGATGTTGAATTGTTTATGGAATAATTACGGAGTTTACTAAAAGCTTAGATGGGTATGTTTGCTTGTAGAGTGGTTATTTCATGTAGAGTGGTAATTTCATGTTATCAGCAATGTGGGTGTGGTCCATGCCATATTCAAAAATGTGCGGAAACGCTTGCACCAGCACTAGTTCTCACCTTAGTCCAATGCTTTTCAACTTGTAGGATAGCGAGGACAACAAAACACTTTCTTTCTGAGTGGTTTTCAAAATCAAAGTCATGCATATACTAATCACATGAGTATTAATCAATCCCCACAATAAGTTTTGTCCTTAATACTATAATTGCTGCCCAGTTGTAGCCATTGTTATATTCAGACATAGCCCGGGCAAGTCACCGACTGGGCTACATTGCGAATCTAGGCCAGGTGGCTCCTGAGATGTGAAAGTGATACATGTTATGTCCACTTGCATCATATGAGAAAGCTATAATTGGTTGTTTATATAATAATGGTATGCAATTCTACAATTAGGAACAATCAAATCAGCACCCTGAAACAAATTTAAATGATGAAACAGTGGAGATAAAATGGCAAGAAGGAGCCCCTTCACCAGTTGGCAGTGCAGTCAACATTCTAGCATTACATAAGGGGAAAATTTACATGGGAGGAGGAAATGAGGATGAATTAAAACCATCATACAGAATTGATGTGTATGACCCAACTAAAAACTTGTGGAGCCCTTCTCCCATCATTACACCAAGCTATTGGTTTGCTATGACCACTCTCAATGACAGATTAGTTATTGCAGGTGGAAAGTCTAGATGTAGTGAAGTCACCAATGAAGTGTTCTCATTAGATGACAATCGGTTGATCTTAACAGAGTACACAAGGATGGTTACACCAAAGAGTAATGCAGCAGCTGCTGGTTATCGTGGAATTTTGATACTTGCAGGAGGCAAGGACAACAAGGGAAAAGTTTTAGCCTCTACAGAACTGTTTGACAGTGTTACTAGACAATGGTACACTAGTGATGATTTACTGGTGCCTCACTGGGGACTGCAGTCAGTGATAGTGGATAATGTTCTCTACCTGTTAGGGGGAATCAACCAAAACGATGCCTCTAAAAGTATATTTACTGCTCCACTAGACACCTTGCTATCCCACAAGCTGAAATGGAGCCACCATAAAGACTTTGTGTGGCGGCGCTCATCTCCTATCAGCTTTGAAGATAGGTGTTTACTGTTACTAGGAGGCTGGAAGGAAAGAGGAGATTATACTCTATACAGTGCAGAAGTTCACATGTTTAGTAAAGTAAGTCAGCGCTGGAAAGTAATTGGAGAGATGCTTTCACCAAGATGTGGACCAGCTACTCTAGGTATACCTGATCATAAAATAGTTGTAATAGGAGGAGTAGATCTTATGGGAAGCTATACTAACACTGTATGGATAGGTTCATGTGAATCATTCTACACATACAATGTATATGCTGCTACGTACTAATACCATGAAATTTCTTTAAACTTAAAAGTAGTTGTTGTATTTGTACTTGTAGAACTTTACTATATATTTTATTTGTCTGCATAAAATTATTTTATTTGCAAAATATAGGCAAGTATTAGCTACACATGAATGATATATCATCATCATAAGTCTTAGAGTTATAAATATTTCAGAAGGTTTGGTTTCTCATATCAATGCTGCTTGACCAGTTTTCTCTTTAGAACAGCTATTTTTGCAGCTCAACTTTTTGTAACACATAATCCCATAATTAAACTCACCAATTGGCCTTTATCTTAGCTAGTAGATGTGAGACAACTCAACGGTCTACTTCAACAATTAATGACTGCATTAGATCATTGCAACACTTCGACTGCATTAGATCATTGCAACACTTCATAAACTGTAATCTGTGTATGCGGTTGCAATCATTGTGTTAAGATACGAATTCCAAAAACAACAACAAAAAAACCAGAACAGTGGTGACTTCAGCTTCTGCCATTCATCTTTTGGCAACGTGCACAACAGCTAGCTGCTATCCTACTAGGAAGCCAGATTTAAACCTGTTGAATATCCCAGACAGGCAGTGACTCAATTTCCTGCAGACTTTAACTATATACACAAAAAACTACAACAGTTGGGATCTAGAATTTCATACACATGTTGGAGTAACATACCATTATAAGTATACTGATATCAGTTTGACTGCTACGCTTTCCTCTGATGCAAGTTATTGCTGTTCAGTCCTGTTTGTACAACTAATTGTATAACATTAGTTTTCAACTGGTAAATTGGCCACAACTGGTTAGTGGTTACAATATAATTGGTGCATGTATCCATACTATAGAAACTATGGGGCTATTCTGGCTGGACTGCTAACTTTTATATTTTATCCTAATTCTAATACACTGTCATTAAATTTGAGTACTGTGAAAAAGTTTGTTGTAGTATGAAAGCAGTGGGAAAATAGTAGTTTTCACTTCCCTGGGACTGCAGCTACTGTAGGAATATTCTCCTCCAAACGGTTCTAACAGGATAAAGGGATACAATTGATCAAGTGAGTAATCATGTGTATTTGAGACATGCCACTTACTAATCAGCCTTGGTTTATCATACACTGCTTAGATTGTTACCATATAAGACTCCTTCCAAATGACTTAAGAGCAGCTGGTTCCTTGATGATGCAGTCAACTTCATGAACTTTGTATACATTGCTGGAAGCAGTATTTCACATGGCCAGATATATGGTTAAACAAGATCCCTTTGTATGTTATAATGCAGCACCAGTACACTGTGTGTAGCACCTGTGTAAAAGCTAAATGTGAACCATTATCTCCCACTAATCACATGCCCCATAGGAAAAAACATCATGCATGCACCTCAGGTTTAATGTTATTAGAGCTGTATATTATGTACAATTATAGCTATTATGTACACTGCAGGATATATAGCTCAGGACAAAATTACATATTATTATATGGGTATAGCAGCTCCCTATGCTGTACTCAGACCACAAAGGTATATTAGAAACTGTAATGACAGGCTCATTATCAATGCATGACTGCACTGCACCACATGACAAAAATGTATGCATTAGCTATAATTGTACCTTTGAGTTTAGGAGATTTAATTTTACCTTAAGCTAGCCACCCACGTACTCTTATAACTCAATGGAAGCCATGTACATAGTTTGAGTCATACCCTTGTGGTCTGGGTATGAGATTATCAGCATAGGGAGCTGCTGTAATCCATAATAATGTGTAGTTTTGTCCTGAGCTACATATCTTGCATGCAGTGTACATAATACATAGTTCTAACAACATTAAACCTGAGGTGCACGATGTTTTTTTCCTGTGGGGCATGTGATTAGTGGGAGATAATAGTTCACGTTTATTTTTGACCATCATAACTATCATCTTCTAAAACAAAGGAATGTGTAGTATGCACCCAATTGCAATTGCACAGGGGCTACACACAGTGTATACTAATAATTGCCAAGCCTGGCTATTGTCTATCGCAATATGCTTGCTGCAGTGCTGCTTTTCCTGTAAGTGTAAGTATGCCAGCATACTTGATTCATGCCTATGAATCTAGCATCTTATTTTAGATCTTTAATTATAGGCAGAAAGAGCTGCATTTACAACTGCACTCTTTAATTGTTTCCACAATCACCCTAGCCATACCCCCTGGGTTACAAGTGTTACAGTTTGATTCCCATCTATAGTATACTCAATACTTGGGATCTCCCTTTAATCGCTGTAGCTACATAGCTACATAGGGAAGGGATAGCTACACAAGATTTTATTTAATTTTTAACCACTGATGTCAACTGAAGCCCTAATTTACCTCATGATCACCCTAATTATCTTGTATACTGGGGTTACAAAATACAAATGATAGCTAGCTGGGTGTACATGAGCATGCATATCATGCCAGCTACATATATACATGCAAGTACTTCACTTGCACACTAGCATAGCTAGTTACAATAACATGCATGCACTGTCAGCTCTTCCCCCCAAAGTTCTTATGCTAGCTATATATGATGATGGATACTCTCAACTTGTGTGTGGGTGGGGGAGAAAATTCAGCACCATGCTACAAAATTGATACTCTAATCAGCAAATCTACCTTACCTAGAATGCATCCATGCAGAATCTAAATATTTTATATGGTGGACAGGAAACAGATAATTTATTTGGAGTAGCCTTACTTGATAGTTAGTCTCATACCCAGACCGTTTTTTTTTCGCCTTTTGTATTTGGGTGGGGATAAAAGCAGTCTGGGTACAAGACTAACTTGACTAGGGCTCAAAGGAATATTCTATTATATTCGAATATTCGAATACCATTTCTGGTATTCGAATATTCGTTTCAAAGGAAATATATAACATCAGTGGTAGAGTACATGGAAATTCTTGATCCTACATAAGCATATCTATGACATAAGTGATCAAATCGTGTTGATTCTGAATTGTATTAAAGAGACATCTTGTACAGCCGCAGGATTATTGATATCTCATCCATATCAATGTTGAAAAAGAATATTCGAATATTCGGTAGTTGTGAATAAAGAATATTCGAATATTAAAAACCACTATTTGTTTGAGCCCTAAACTTGACAGCTAGTTGACAAATCGTAAAGTGTCATCCATCATGGCATACATTCCGGAATCCTAGTGGCCATTGGCCAGGAGAGTATGAATCTTGCATGGGGCTCCACCTTTTATCATATCTATATCTTTAGCGTAATATGGACTCCAAGCCTGGATGCAGTACTCAACATGTTCTCATTAATTAGCTATCTATGGTCGAATGTAGCTAGCTATATGTTAAAAAGGATGTTAAACGAATCTATTGTAATATACTTAAATGATCTTTTGATAGTAGCAAGACTTTGCATTGCTTTAGTATATGTCTTCTGGAATACGATGGTGTAAGATGTAGGAATTAAATGAGGTCCAACTGGCATGTGTTTATTATGCCTGCACACTGTAAAAATTTAGTAGTGAATTGCTCTGCCACAATACTCACTACTTTTAAGTAGTGACGTTCACTACATTTTGTAGTGAACGTCACTACTTGGTGGTCAATGTAGTGACGTTCACTACAAAATTAGTAGTGAACGTCACTACACAAAAATAGTGAGTATTGTGGCAGACATTAGTAGTGACGTTCACTACATTTAGTAGTGACGTTCACTAGTTTGTTTTTACTGTGCATAACGGAGTCCAGGACGGGAAGCAGAGAATATTTGGACTCGGCTTAATCTCTACTCTGCTGAGACTGGCTTCTGTACAGTGGGATTTTAGTACAGGTTCTGCGTACGATTTTATTATGATTACCAGTATGATATTGTATAGTTATTTTTGTAGTAGTTTGATTGTATAGATCAGGTTTTTACAGGCTTGCCTCCTTACCTGTACCCCCAATAATAATAATAATAATAGTACGGTAATCGCCTAAACATTTCGATGGGGGAATTTTCGCGTGGTTTTGAGGGTAAAGGCGCTTATTCAATGAGAATTATTAAGCGCCCCAACAAAAATAATGTGTTCTCGATCGCGGCTGAAAATTGGTCTCCTGTTTTTTTCATCTGCTGGATTACTTTTGTGGTATACTAACGTTTTCAGTGGACATAGATTTACAGGTAAAATGTAATTGTAGACGTCTATGTATGCCTAGATGCATGCGTGTAATGGGGCCTGTTATAGTTCACTAAAAATAAGAAGATATACTTCTTTTTGTTGTTTCTGGAGATTTTCACGCAGACTTACTAGTCTCGTGCCCAGACCGCTTTTTTTCTTTTTGTGTAGGGGCGGAGAAAAAAAGGGTCTGGTGGATCTCCAATACATTTTTTGTGCAGTCGGATCTACAACTTTTGGGGATCCAGCGTTGATTAGTGGTGATGAATAGCAAAGGCGTGTTAACGAAGCAACAATAGGAATACGGCGCGCGTTTGCTTGGCAAGGTTACATCCTTGGCTACGCGCGCCGTATTTCCTATTGTTGTTTCGTTAACAAGCCTTTGCTATTCATCACCACTAATCAACGATCCCCAAAAGTTGTAGATCCGGCTGCACAAAAAATGTATTGGAGATCCACCAGACCCTTTTTTTCTCCGCCCCCACACAAAAAGAAAAAAAAGCGGTCTGGGCACGAGACTACAGACTTACCTGCAAACAAGTGCTAATTTAGGGTTTTTGTAGCATTCGATATCAGCATAATTTATTTTTATTTTTTTAATATCCAAAAAGTGGTTACATGACCAAAATCTATCATAGCTACATTTCACAGCCTATTCAAAAAATCGTATTTCCTAAGTGAAGGCTTCTACATATTGTAGTGTTATAGCATGCACAAGCACATCCATTATAGTTATCTTGGACTCAATCTTGGAACATGCTTAGTTACTGTTTACTAGAATTGGCATGCATGCTGGTGTAACAACGATTGGCATGGGGTGAGGTTCTTTAATATTCAGAAAGGCCAAATATGTTTCCTCATCAGAGTCAATCAGGACCTTTGTCAGGCCATGATTTTGATACAAGGTTGAAGTCTTACAGTATAATAATAGTAGCTAGTTTTTATAGACAGCTTGCCTTTTAGGGCGTGTCCCCCATACAACATGTCCTTCCGTTTCACATACTGTTATGTTGGTGGTCAACACATAAACAGAAAATTATTATTTTTAAAATGTTTTAGTAAATGATACGGGATATTTTAAGGTACGTAAAGCCATTTAATGTATTCTAGTAGTGGTGAAGTCTTACGAAGAATATTTTCAGTGAGTTCAATGCCCCCTAAAAGTTAAGATTCATGAGCCATAGGGAAGGAATCATCCCTTCACCTTGGTGTGCGATGGATATTGCTATAGCTCAACCCTTATACAATTATATACTTGCAGCTGACTAGCACTAACACGCTAAACCTAATCAAAATATTTGTCACCACCATAGGCTGTAACACATTTTTTGACCTGCAAAGCTCGGAGAATGTCATGGAAAGATTATGGTTAATACTACCACACCAACCCATCTATAATCTTGTAAAAAACTAGCTATGCAGAGCAGATGAGCTTGCAACCATGTGGTAGCTAATCATGTCTACCTATAGCAAACTAACTACAGGTGATGGTCTATTATCACTGCCAGAGTAGCAGTAGTTTACCATACTGTGCAACTGGAATACAATTATTTTTGTTTTGATTATCATCATTACCATCAACCATCACTCAAAAAGCAACTAGTTTGGCTGCACGAGATTAGATATCTTATCCTCTAGCCTGGTACTAAACTGAGTATTTATTGCCATGTCTTTAACTAAGCTTTTACCATTTTGTATTACAATCTGTATTGAGTCAGAATAACATAATAGCTAACACCCACTGTATTATGACCCTTACTTTTAATTGACCAGTATTTTCAACACTTTTGTGCATACCAGCAAACTAACTGGAGTCTTTCTAAAATGAGTACAGTATTTTGTACCTCTGGTCAATTCACACATACTTTCAGCAATCTGAGGGACTAGATTGCAAATAACCATACCACCTCCATAACTGATGCTTGGGAACATTATTTTTATCTGGTAGTACTCATCATTTCTCATAACAACAGCTTTCTACTCATGTCCAGTTAGAGTGACGTAGTTAGTTACCCATGCACATGTTCGAAGTTTAAACAAGAGGCCTGCACTAGCATGTAATGGTAGGTAAAAGCATTGAACATGAATAGGCACACCTTTTTGTGCATTATGTCTCAGGAGAACTGCAACTCTACTAATATTAAGCACGTTGGTTTACCATTAAAAAAACAGGTACACACTGTAAAATATCACATTTATAGCCTCTTGATCAGGGAAGAGGGACAAAAGATCAACATATTCTAATAGAACAGTCATTACATGTTACATGTCTGCCCACCTGGCTTTTTGCCAAGCCAAAAATCCATTATTCTGTAAATTAGTTTGGATTCTTATCAAACACAAGTCATAGGCAGGCGTCCTGGTTAACCTGACTATTTAACCTGCAATTTTATCCAAGTTACCACAATCATCTTGTAGCTATGTAATAGACATGTATAAAACAAGTGTAGTTACATACATAGCATAATGGAGTAATGGAATTTGCTGTCCGCCCACATGGCAAAGTTTGTTTGGCCAGCATGGGGAATAGGAAATCAAGCTTAAAGCATGTATTCAATGCATGGCAGGGGTGCTTGTAGGTTGTACACACAGTAAAAACAAACTAGTGAACGTCACTACTAAATGTAGTGAACATCTCTACTAATGTCTGCCACAATACTCACTATTTTTGTGTAGTGACGTTCACTACTAATTTTGTAGTGAACGTCACCACATTGACCACCAAGTAGTGACGTTCACTGCAAAAAGTAGTGACGTTCACTACAAAAAGTAGTGAACGTCACTACTCAAAAGTAGTGAGTATTGTGGCAGAGCAATTCACTACTAATTTTTTACAGTGCATTAGCTGTTATAAAGAGGTGTCCAAGAGGTTACTAATAATACTAAGGTAATGAGAGTATAGTAGGGACCATGCATAACATAGTGTACGTAATTAGGAGGTTTCCATTACGAGGAGTAGCTAAGTTCTACTGGAAACATTTATTATGGCCTGGCATCCTTGTACACTATCAATCAAGCATCATACAATTGACCACGCATACTTTTAAGCAAGTTTCCAAAATTTCCTATTCTGCTCTTATTATTTTCAGTTTTTCCCCTTTATGCTCCAAGTATATGCTCTTAGAAAATTGTATCTTGACTGCACTATTAGAGTATCTAATGCATCTGCAAATGTTCCATAAAGATGTTTCATGGGTGGGAAACAAGAAATCACCACAAAATTATGTTTCTCCCTTAAAAGTTAAGCCTTCACACTGCATTTGCCCAATTATTAGAATACTCATGAGTGGGAGGACTGTTGTGGAGCAGTTGAAGAAAGCTTTAAGCTATAGTGAGATTTTAAATACTGTATGTATGCAAACTCTCTCTCTTATCTTGTCAGTCTGCTACACGGCTACTTGCTATCTAAGCCTGAGCCATGTGTCTGAAGCAATGTGGTGTACCCTTCCTAACGCAGCATAGTGTAATTTGTTGATATAGGCCATGCTACTATTAATGTTATAACAATTTAAAGTTACTCAGCCTCCCTGCAAAGGACACTTCCATACAAAATACAGTCTCTAAGTGTGTGCTATTTAGAGGCTCTGCTGTATTTGGAGTTTTTGAACAACTATTTTTAGCGATCTATCAATCACCTTTGTACATAAATAGGCATTGTATTATTTCTACTAATCATAGGTGGTGGAAATGGAGGGCCATTACCCTCACGGGTAATGCTTGTACCTGAGAACAGTTACTTTTATTTTATTTTATTTTTACTGTAAGTGGCTACTTAATTTACATGTAATTGTTAAAAATCATAGAGAAAATCATCTACAGTAATATACGAAATTTTTCCAGACCCCCATGAGTGACATCCATATCTGTTGTATATGTGTTTCAAACTCCACTATGTAACTTTCATTGTCAGAGTTTCCCTCCTCCACTTTTCGGCTTGCTCTTCCACCTTTGCTGCCAATCACTAAGGCAGATCTGGCTATAAGGAGATTTATACTGTACAACAAAGTGGTAAAAGGACTGGCCTGCCATTTCCTAACAGTACTAATAGTCTCCAGTTGACTACACAGATCAAGTAATTCTTCTCCACTGCTCATTCTCTCAATAAAACGATCCAATATTATTTTATTAGCACACCCAGATCTTTGTATCAGTATAGTAGAATAAAATCAGTGCCAGATTTGCTACAATTATGCTAGCATAGTTTCGAACAGAATAGCCTAGCAAAAGCGTCAAATATTATACCAGCATAATAGGAATGGTTTTCAAGATTTTAACTTAAAACACAGACTGTGTATGTGGCAAACAATGAACACAGTACACGCTATTACTGCAATTCATATCAAATACATGTAATAACAATATTTACTTCTTTTTGATATTTGTACTTACCTCTAATAGGGCAGTCACTTACATAACAGTAAATATACTAACGCACTGTAATAAAACAGTTCCTAATTTTGATAGCATAATTATAGGTTTGATTTTTGAGCTCTGCTCAAAAGCATAATTATATAGCACATGTATTTCAAAGCATAATTGGTTAAAGCTTAATGGCCACATCAGTATTACTTGGTATAGAAATGTTTGTGGTGGAGAAACATTAAGTCTTAGCTGCAAAACATTTTCCAACTTTTTTTTGTCATTATCCTCTTATTATTTTTGTGGTTTACAACATCTTGAGTTGCTCAAATTGTTTTATTCATCTTAGATCTAAAGGCTCTAACAAGATAGATTCACCTATGTAACATGCACTTCCTTGTGTGCAATAAATCTGTGAGGAAAGCTTATTGACATCAAATTTGGTGTGTGTCTATTTGACGTATTTGTTCTCTTCAATACTAGTACTGTTAGCTATACTATAGCTATTTGAAGTTTCTACTGAAGTTATGTGCTTATACTTTAGACCACAGTGATGGTGATCTACCACTTCCAGGTGTGACTGAGCAATACCTAGTTGCAGATGCTAAACAGGAAGGTAATGTATGGATATATACATGAGCTTCATATATATAATGTATGGTTTGAACAAATATTATTTGCTTAGCTATATATATATTTATACTAAAACAGCCAAGCTTGCAGTCCTCCAAAAAGGCTAGTTGTGAAATCATAGGTGATGGCCAAGAAATGGCTGCAATGATGCTAGTGCCAACCATTTTATTGATCACACCATTATCATGAAAAACGATTATCATGTAGCTATTAGGGTGACTTATTATGTAGCTCAACCTTGTACAGGGTGTTATGTGTAGCTATGGGGTGTTATGTGTAGCTATAGGATGTTATGTGTAGCAACTACAGGGTGACTTTTTCATGGCTAAACACTCTACTGAGTGATTTGTTTGTAGCTGAACTGCTTACAGGGTGACGTCAGTATAAGTAGCCAAATGTTTATCTAAAGGATGACTTGTTTTCTCTCTACACGGTCACTTGATTGTAGCTGACCTCTCTTCAGGATGGACTTTACTACTACTTATTGAATGTTCTATTAGGGTGATTGCACTATTAGATCTCAATTGAGCATTTGTTACATGTAGTTGGTTTTGGCAGTGTTTTTCTCCTAAACCACTGAAAGATTATTCTATGATAATTAATCTATCTATACACCAATTTTAGCTCATTCCTAAAAGTAGTTTGCCTATTAGGCATGGCAACTAAACATGTTTATTGTATTAACAAAATCCGATCATGTAATTGTTAGGTTTTGCTTTATATCTTTGTAGTCTTAATCTCACCAAAAGGCACTCCTACGATGGTTACTCTAACTACAGGCTAACTTATTTCTTGAAGCAATTTACTCTGTAGTGTGACAGAGGTTTGATGTTATGTTATGCGAATAATTGGTTGTAACTTCTGATTTGTTTAAGTGTTATAATTACAGAAATATCAATCATACATAAGAACAGACAAGAAGCGTGCCAAATTTCAGTTTGACTAGAGCATGCGTTTGTGTTTTATGGAAAGTGTGTGAAAAGAAAAGGTAGAAGAAAAAATTCAAAAGTTTGACTGCTTGTATCTGAAAAACAGCTACAGCAATTTCCTTCAAATTTGGTATGTGGACTCTCCTACCTACGTATAGTGGACAACTTTACAGCAAAATTGACTCCAATTGGTTAAGGGATCATGGAGCTACACATGTGTGAAAACTGTGTTTTCTTTCTTCCTATTAATATACCCACAGTGTGGCACATGTACACTGGCTTCTTGGGCCGCATGGCACACTACCGTGTGTCTTGATACCATCTTCCAAATAAGTTTGCTTTTATGGTATCCTTGTTCAGTAGGTGCAATTTGTATAACAATCATTTGTGCACATTTTGAAAGATATGTTTTGCCTCCCTACAGGTACAAATGTTATCAACCAAGACCTGTGTGTTGTGGTAAATATTACCCAATCTATGGATGTATCACTGATTGGTGGTTACAGAATGAAGCTTGTGTGTGCAGTATTTACTAACATAGAAACTGACCCTGCTAATGTTGCTATTCGCTGGAGTGGTATGGGTCTAAAGTCCATGTGGGTACATCAGTCATCAGTCTCACACCAAGCAGATAAATATCAAAGACAACTATCGTTCAGGCCATGGCTTGATATACATGCAGGACAGTACACATGTCATGTGATGATGAAAGACTCACAGTGTACAGTAGAAAAAACTATCACAGTTGGAAGTATGTACGTGTTTATATCTGTAGTCATTGTGTTTGGGCAATGTAAGGTACTTTGTAGTATGGTGCGTGGGCAGATCAAAGGCTGCCACCAGTGTTACAAATCAGTTGTAAACCAGTTTACAAATAATTGTAACATGGCTAAGTACCTCCTTTTGGCCACACAGTCTGGCCACTACTTAATTTAATGAAACATCAAACGAAATCAAATGAAACCAAACACCATACGAAAGTCACAATACAAGGCTAGTACATCAAGGACTGACAAGGAGGTAAATTGCCTAAACACTCAACACTGCACTTCTCTGAATGAAAGGGAGGCAGTACAACCGCTGGGCTGAGTCAGTATCTATATACCACACACTCATTCACCAATAAATTAAACTAACCAAGGCTATTATGGTGCTGCACTACTCAACAATGAATATCAGACATTTCAGCTACATGATTTATGTATTTTTATTTTCTAAGACTTTACAGCACAAGTGCTAAAGGTCTGTAGGACTCCTGGTCCTACAGCCTGTTTGAAGTTGTTACAGAAAGTATGTTTGAAAGGTGGAGAAAGGAGAAAAGAATCCATGACTGGACCTGAGCAGCCTCAAACCTGCAGCCATCTGATTAATGCTTGAACACTTATAGGAGTCTGCCAGACGGTCAGGATGTTTTCTCCTTGTTAATTTCAAGTATTTGTATCCATAGGAACCTTAGAGAGTGACTTTATTTTTTCAAAGTACCCCAAGTCACATCAAGTGGACATGATGCAAAGCAATACAATAGCTGAAGTGATTGGCATCTATGATGGCACCTCACGCTTGTGCATGGCCGTGCAAGGAAAATACGCTACCAATGAATAAACTAGCTAAGGTTGTCCAAAGTAAATTATATGTTTCTGGTCCTACCAATTCCCCAAAATTGACCAGGTGACCAGGCTGGTATTTTTTTTGTTTTTTGTAACTATTTGATGTGGTACACTACATTTGACATAGCAGTACAGTACATGGAATTATAGGGAAAACCAAAGTTAATGTATAAAATTTTATAAGAAAAGAGTGTTTACAAAATATGAAAACCTTTCAACAGATATAAAATATATAAATTGTTGTATTGTGATTGCACAATTTATTCAGCAAAAAATGATGGAACCAGAAACATATAATTTTTCATGGCCTAACATGAATTAACTATACAACCATCAAGACAGTAATTAGTGAGTAAAATTGTTCCTTGTACACAGTGCTCAGTGGTATAGCCAACATTAGCCTTGCCTTCTTGTTTCTTCCATGTTACAGATGGGTGCCTTTGATCTGCACATGCCCTATACCACAAATCAGTTTTAACACACCCATTCAGTTTGTATCTGATTTGTAAACAACTTCACCCTCGAGCCTGCGGCCCTCAAGTGTCGTGTTTACAAATCAGTCACGGGTGTGTTAAAACTATTACTTGTACTGCTGTTGTATGTTTTATTAGGTAGATATCGTGGTTTACTCAATTCCAGGAGTTCTACAGGAAAATTTCAGTATGACTCACCTAAACCCAGCACGTGGTTTCCAAATGGGAATCTTTGTGGAGAAGAGAGTGTTTGGAAAGACTATGCTACGTTTCACCATTCTGTGTTATCTGGGCAAAAGTCAGGACAATATTTGATGTTCGACTGTACACAAGGTGTGTGTGGTGGCTATGGTAACAGGATGCATGGCATCACTATTTTGCTGATGTTTGCAATTTTGACTAAACGTGTATTTCTTTTACAAATGACTAAACCTGTTGACATTAATTTGCATTTGTTGCCAAATGCTATCCAGTGGAACTACACACCACCAGCGGGAATTAACAGCAAGTTATTTAATTTACATGGTACAAAGAATTTTTATTTAAATTACAAAGCATTTGAAACTATTTTAAGTGGTCATAATACTAAGTATGATTTAATTAAAGTACAGATTGACTTTGGTTTCTTTTATTACCTGGTAATGATGAGTGATTATTTGTTATCTAACATGATATCAACGTTTCAGTTGAAGACTAATTACGACTGTGTAATGATGTATGGCTGTGTTTTCAATTACCTGTTCAAGTATAAACCAGAAACTATCAAGTCAATTGAAGCAATGCAATCCAAACTTGGTCTGGAGACAGGAAGGTTTGTATCGCTACATGTTAGAAGTCACATTAATGATGGGTGGGTGTTTAATCCACTACATTTAGATATCCCCTGGCAGCCGATGTTTGAATGTGCTCTTAAGGCTGCTAAGGCACTTAGTCACAAAATGAATATTTCAAAGGTACCCATATATTTGGCTACTGATCATCAGAACGTCATTGATTATGTTCAGAAATTCTACAAAAATGATGTCATTGTTAGTCAAGCACCTAAATTCCATATTGATCATGCAAGATACAGTGGACCTAATGCATTTGACCAGTATAACAATGGACTAGTTGGCATATTATCTGATATTGAGATTTCATCCAGAGCAGCAGTGCTTGTTCGATCAGCAGACAGTACTATGTCAGAAGTGATCGGTGCAATTCATTTCCTTTCACCACAACACAATTTGCATCCTTTTTACTTTTATAACAAGTTATCTATTTGTGAACAGTAAAGTTTGTAACATGGCACTTGAGTAAAATGCATGCTAATTAGTGTACAGTAGATGCATACGTCACTATGTACCATAAGATACACGGTTTGGTTTGTACATATGTGACATATACTGATCGCTACTGAGTGATGTTTTATTTGCATCAACAAGCCACAACAGTACATGAGCCATTCATAACTTAATGTAGTTATGGCATTGCTTATTTATCATACCATTGCAGAGATTATTGAAAAATATTGAACAACCAATTGGCTTGATGGTTAGTTAGTTATCTTACTAACTGCAATAGTTCATGTGGCTTTAAATTTCTTCTTCACTCAATAAATGTTAGATATATTGCTTTAGATCATTGATTAACATAAAACGAACCAAAGATCTCATTAGCTGTAGCTATTATGTTATGGTAACATAGGAGAGAGACATGCATGCATGTGTGCTTGGTGTACTTAATTCCAGCTGTATATACCATGCATATCTCTGGATACTGAGGTAGAAGAGCACATGCACAACATGCAACTTATAGGTATGTGTGAAGATTGTTGCTTATAGCTTGGGAGGATGTATGCAACCACACCAAAATCTCACAACTGATAACCTGTGAGGTATAGTCTTGCATAGCCACACCACTTTTTCTGAGTGATGGTCGGTAGCTATTTGCCATTCTGCTGATTCTGGCCAATCACCATCTCCAAAACCTGGATAGTAGCCAGAACCCGAAATGGCTATTTTGAGTCACACCAGATCAAGCCTTTTTTTTCACTGACCATCACTCAAAAAGGGAAAAAAAAGCGGTCAGGCCACTGGAGACTATGTGAGGTGCACCTATGCGGCTATACGTATAATATGTAGTATACACTGCAGTATGTGCATATAGCTATATACCGGCCATGCATAGTCTATAACCATAGATTACAAAATAGAGGGCCACTGTAGTAATTTAATGGCGCCGGCCTTACAGCCCTAGATAGCTTATTTGTTATGTAAACCCATGACTGATTGAGCAGTGAACAACCAAAATGGGTAGGTAAAAGCAGCCGGTGGACTCGGGGACCAAGGACCCACAGAAATCCAACTCTGCTTGGAATTTTATACACCTCACAGTATTCTATGCTTGTACTAGGTACCTCTGCAAGTAGTCTTGCATGGCCAATTCACTTTTTCTCCCCTCGCGGCGTTTCGCACGATGTTTACACCAATTAGAAATTATAAGCGCCTCTAAAAAGTGTCTGAAACTGACTGCATTATAGGCCACTGCATGCCACTGCCTGTTGCACAGTAAGCATACTAGTCTATTATGCCACCTAGCTACTAGAGTAGTTTAGGAACATTGTGCAAATGAATCATGACGTATGAAGTGTACATAAGTTTTTGCTATGTATAGTTACAAATTTGTTAAATTCTTTTTGTACAGATCAGGCTCCTTGAGCCTTCTTTACCAGTAACACAAATACTAATTTTACCTACCCAACGAAAATGCATGCTTACGAAAATGCATGCTTATGAAATGTGCTGATGTGGTTTCGAAGTCAGACCAAAAGGTGTGGTCTAGCTTCAGGACTCAGTTGCTGATGGTGCAAAAAAATATAGCTGGGCGTGTGCAAAACTGAGGCACGTGCAGCCGAGTCTATCAGTGGGAGGTAACATAGTCTGATCTATGGTTCGATGTGGTGCGTTTTAAGCGTTAAACCGGAGTGGAAGCCTGAGTTTAGTTACATAGATTAGTGCAAGGTGTACATAACAAGACTGGGTAAGTGAGAACGTAAGTTAGTCAGTCGAGCATAGTATAATCTATGCGGGTCTGAGTCCGGCGTTTCAGTTATATAGTGTGTAGGCATGCCGGACGCAACTCAGTACTGATGACTCATGATGTTCAGTCTTTCTTTCGTGTTCTCAATAGACTACTCTAGCAGAGTACCTTGTATCTGCGAAGGTATCTCAGTTCTCCGGCGTCATTGTGCTATGACTCGTGACTTGGCAGTGGCCTGAGCTTGGTTGTTAGTTGTAGATCATGACAGCCACACTGTGTGAGAATGCCTCGGAGAATGCCAGCCTTAAAGTTGCGCTGTTGAGGCTGCCTCTTAAACCGTATTATCGTGGTCAGTACTAGTGGCGCAAAATTGATAGATGTGTTGTGGGCGGAGCTTCATTTGCTATTTTGAGTATCATGATTGGTGGATGAGAAGTAATGCCATCAATCAATCTATCCTGGTGGAAATAGCGGAGACCTGCATGTCACGTTTGTCTAAACTAGTTGCACAGTAATTAACTTGTAGGACCATTATAGAGATGTGCTATGTTTGTACACACTGCAAAATTGCATAACAGGAAGTGCTCTTTGTAAAATTGTGAGGTGGCCACATGATTTCTCAATTACGTATGTGTTAATTGGGGTTAGCATATGCAAGACGTCAGGAGTTGCTTATATTGATTGCCGCTTGTCAAGCAGAGAACCAATAATATTTATGACAAGAAATAAAGCTTTGTCATATTATTGTTACTGGAGCGTATTTTTCTGGGTCAAAACTGGGAAGCACTCCTATAGCACTCCACTTCGTAGAAAATCCTGGCTATAGATTCCTGAATTGTAATTTCTTTTTGATTGTGATTTATACTGTATATTTTATCAACCAGACCAGTATAGTACTTAATTAACTATATCTACTTTATTTTGCCAAGAACCAAACTTCTTAACATCTTCCAACTATGTGCTTATACATACATACATATATACCTAGTGAAGTACAAAAATTCAAAGCCTATTTTATCTATCAACAAAGAATTTTGCTCTCCTTCAAGTATCGCAGAATTTAATAACAATGTGTATAAGCCTTTCAATACAAGGTGGTGTTAAAATAGTAATATGTACGGTGGCTACATATACTTTTGCCAAGTGTATGCCTAAATACAGAACAAAAGTTGGAATTGCTGACCTGGATTGCTTGTTAAACCAAGTGCACATTTCCTGAAATTGGTGGTTTGGGAAAATGCATGTATGCATGTCTGTACGTGTGAGGTAGCATAGTCAAGTAGCTAGAGCATCAGCCTGGCAATCAAAAGGTTCCAGGTTCGATGCTCGGTTATGCCAATTTGGTGTTTTTGCTGTTTCTTGAGCAGGAAACTTTACTCAATTTACCCAGTTGTGCATATATTGGGGACCTGGTGGCCTGGTGTCAACTGGCGAAGCAGGCCACCCAGCTATAAAACCAATGGGGACCTGGTGTTTACTGAGGAAGAAAATATCCAATTGTCCTTGTCTCATTTAGTGGTGTTGGGTTGTTTTGGAACTTTGAGTTCTGTGACCTCTCTCCGTAGGACCTGGATGTCCTCCTGCGGGTTACTAGCCCTGCCTCATTGCCTCCAGTGCCTGAGTGGTGCACAGGCATCCCAGTGTTGGTTCGCTGGGCAGCAATACTAGGCTTTGGTTTGCTTTGCTTGCTTACACACACCCACATAAGCACTACAGAAACAAACGTTCATTCTATAAAATCATGAAGGCTAATCACTAACTGCCATTGGTGGTTAGCTTTGTTATAAACAATTTTTGTTCTGTTTAGTCGAATGGGATGTACTGAAATCGCTTAATGGCACTTGCCTACATGCTGCACAGAGAGACTTTTAACCACCAAAAAGGAACGTTGCAGGCCTTTGAGGCTACCAGTATCTTTACAGTACACTGTACATCCTTTGTAAACTTATGCTTTAGTTGATTAATTAGTAATTGCCTATTTATCATGAAAATAGTATCAACACAGTATATATAATGTATCCTATGAAATTTTATTAGTTAGTAGTAATTTAAGAAGCAGTGGCCAGTTACATCTCAAGTGGTATTCATTTACCATGTAATAGAGAACTGTCTATAAATGTCACTTTAGAGCAATGATTTCATCATACCTCATTACAGGATATGGCGGAAGCTTATCATGGGGCATTAACACAGATTCATGATAGACTGGCTACTGCTCTTGTTAATTATGTGGATGACATTGAAAAACAGTTGATTGAGAAGGAAGTTCTGTCTAAGTATCAAGCTGAGTGCTCACGTAAACAGGAAAACTCCAAGTTGAAGTTACAGTACATATTGAAGGATTGTATTCTATATCAGTTGAAAACCAATAAAGATACTCAATTTCAAGTTTTAATGGAATATATGAGAAGTGCTAGTAAAATTGATCAAAATCTCGTACCTTTAGTAGAATATATTGATTCTGAAGAAAAATCAGTGCCAGTTAACCCTAGTCAACAGGAAACAGATGACGGTAGTTTAAGTCAGCAAGGTTTAGGTTGTATTGAATCAGGATCATCTGGAATTGGTATGTATGCTATCAAGGGTATTTACTTTTGGTATTAGATACTTATGACTTAAATCACATATGTGACCATCTTTTTGTCCTCAAAAACAAATTTCCATCTGTACAATTTTCATTCATATATTAGGTTTTAGTCCATTGTCTGCGTCAGTAGTTGCTGAACCAAAACAAGCAGTAGCAAAGGCCAAAACAGGTATGTACATGTACAAGAATGCCAACGTACTTAAAGGGGTATGGGGCTAAATTAAATTTGAGGGTAATTTCAGTAGTTTATCATGATCAATATTAGCATGACTGCTGTATTATGTACACGACTACCCTATTACAATATCTCAATCTTGATTGTTGTTTTGGGGGCCAGGTTCTGGCTATGCCACATCTTTTTGTCATGTGTGTACATACATACATATGTATATGATATACCAATTTATCTTATGATATCCTTTATAGAATTGGTGATGTCCAGGCCTCTATCTCCACATGGACGTGTAAAGCCAGGTGAAGGTTATGTGTGGTATATGTATAAATGTGTATACTAGTTGTCTTGATGGTATGTACATTTAGTACTTCTTGTCATGGTAATGACTACTGTCAATTGTGAAAATGTTTCCAAGGCATATACTGCATAAGTACAGATGCATGTTCTGGTTATTGTTAACAATATGGAAATGTCCTTTTACTGTAATGATCATATTTTGTGTACCCTAAAAGTGTACTAACAGGTTTTGAATCTTGAATCCTTATAATTATACACAATGTGTGTGTGTGCATGTGCATATGCGTGCGTGCTTGTGTGTGTGTGTGTGTGTGTACAACTTTTTAGTTATTGTTCAGTTAGTATCAAGACACACAGTAGTGTGTCGTGCGGCCCAAGAAGCCGGCGCATAACACCCGTGAGTATATTGACAGGAAGAAAGAAAACAAAATTTTTGCACCTCCGTAGCTCTGTGCTTCCTTGATGAAACAAGACAATTTTTGCTGTGGACATGCCCTCCAACTTCAGCACTCCACATTCCAAATTTGAGCGAAATTGCTTCACGCGTTCCCGAGATATGCGACTTCAAAAATTGACTTAGTTTCTTCGTGTTTTTTTCTTCTTATTTTTCTTCCTCTTTTCGCACACTTACAAAAACTGCTATAAAGCGCGAACGCCATATCCGATTGCCTTGAAATTTGGCACACAGAATGTGGGTATAAAGGCGCATCTCGGTACCAACTTTGGCTGGAATACGATAAACAGGCAAAGAGTTATGAGCGATTATTCACGAAAAATAACACCAATATGTTGTCACGCCTACAGGGTAAACCGCGTATGGGAAGAAGTTGAAAGTCGGTGGGTGAATAGGTTAACTATTGAACCTCAAACCTTTTGTGGTTTGAAAGAAATCGAGCTAAAAACAGGAAGATACAACGAAAAAACCAACAGTGTGTAACAATTACGCAATCGAGATTAGCTAATAAAAAACGACTGCTTGCCACGTCTACCAGATAAACCGCTTGGGGTAATGCTTTGAAAATCGCTGGACAGATGGAGTTATCATCTTAGAAAGACTCTTCAATGGTGCAGAAGAATCAGACTTAAAGCCACGGAGTTATAACACGAAATCCAACTTGGTGTAGCAAGTGCGAGATCGAGATACTCTAATAGAGCAGTCACCCTAAAGAGAATTCAAGAGATCAGCTAGAAACAAGTAACCTGTATAGAGATCAGCTACAAACAAGTTACCCTGTAGAGAGATTAGCTAGAAGAAGTTACCTTGAGGGAGTTCATGCAACTATAGAAAGAGATAGTTCAGCTAGAAGAAATCACCTCGTAGAGTTCAGCTACAAAGAAACCACCATGTAGAGAGTTCAGCTACAAACAAATCGCCCTGTAGAGAGATCAATAAAAGAAGTTATCATGCAGAGAGTTCGGCTACAAAGAAACCAGAGTTCAGCTACAAACAAACCATCATGTAGAGAGTTCAGCTACGAACAAATCGCCCTGTAGAAAGATCAGCTAGAAGAAGTTACCTTGTAGAGAGTTCAGTTACAAAGAAACCTCCATGTAGAGAATTCAGTTACAAACTAGTGACCCTGTAGAGACATCAGCTAGAAGAAGTTACCTTGTAGAGAGTTCAGCTACAAAGAAACCATTCTGTAAATAGTTCAGCTGCAAACAAATCACCTATACAGAATTCAGCTACAAACAAATCATCTTGTAGAGAGATCAGCTAGAAGAAGTTATCTTGTAGATAGTTCAGCTACAAACAAATCACTCTTTAGAGAGATCAGCTAGAAGAAGTTATGTTGTAGAGAGTTCAGCTACAAAGAAACCATCATGTAGAGAGTTCAGCTGCAAACAAATCACCTGTAGAGAGTTCAGCTACAAACCAATCTCCCTGTAGAGAGACCAGCTAGAAGAAGTTACCTTGTAGAGAGTTCAGCCACAAACAAATCACCCTGTAGAAAGATCAGCTAGAAGAAGTCACCTTGTAGAGAGTTCAGTTACAAAGAAACCACCATGTAGAGAGTTCAGCTACAAACTAGTGACCTTGTAGAGACATCAGCTAGTAGAAGTTACCTTGTAGAGAGTTCAGCTACAAACAATTCACCCTGTTCAGTGATCAGTTAGAAGAAGTTTTCTTGTAGAGAGTTCAGCTACAAACAAATCACCCTGTAGAAAGATCAGCTAGAAGAAGTTACCTTGTAGAGAGTTCAGTTACAAAGAAACCACCATGTAGAGAGTTCAGCTGCAAACAAAAAGAATTCAGCTACAAACAAATCACCCTGTAGAGAGATCAGCTAGAAAAAGTTACCTTGTAGATAGTTCAGCTACAAACAATTCGCCCTGTACAGAGCTCAGTTAGAAGAAGTTTCCTTGTAGAGAGTTCAGCTACATACAAATCACTCTGTAGAAAGATCAGCTAGAAGAAGTCACCTTGTAGAGAGTTCAGCTACAAAGAAACCATCATGTAGAGAGTTCAGCTGCAAACAAATCACCTGTACAGAATTCAGCTACAAACAAATCACCCTGTAGAGAGATCAGCTAGAAGAAGTCACCTTGTAGAGAGTTCAGCTACAAAGAAACCACCATGTATAGAGTTCAGCTGCAAACAAACCACCCTGTAGAGAGTTCAGCTAGAAACAATTTGCCTTGTAGAGAGATCAGCTAGAAACAGTGATCCTGTAAAGAGATCAGCTAAAAGAAGTTACCTCGTAGAGAGTTCAGCTGCAAAAAAACCACCCTGTAGAAAGATCAGCTAGAAAAAGTTACCTTGTAGATAGTTTAGCTACAAACAAATCACCCTGTAGAGAGATCAGCTAGAAAAAGTTACCTTGTAGATAGTTCAGCTACAAACAATTCGCCCTGTACAGAGCTCAGTTAGAAGAAGTTTCCTTGTAGAGAGTTCAGCTACAAGCAAATCACTCTGTAGAAAGATCAGCTAGAAGAAGTCACCTTGTAGAGAGTTCAGCTACAAAGAAACCATCATATAGAGAGTTCAGCTGCAAACAAATCACTTGTACAGAATTCAGCTACAAACAAATCACCCTGTAGAGAGATCAGCTAGAAGAAGTCACCTTGTAGAGAGTTCAGCTACAAAGAAACCACCATGTATAGAGTTCAGCTGCAAACAAACCACCCTGTAGAGAGTTCAGCTAGAAACAATTTGCCTTGTAGAGAGATCAGCTAGAAACAGTGATCCTGTAGAGAGATCAGCTAAAAGAAGTTACCTCATAGAAAGTTCAGCTGCAAACAAATCACCCTGTAGAAAGATCAGCTAGAAGAAGTTACCTTGTAGATAGTTCAGCTACAAACAAATCACCCTGTAGAGAGATCAGCTAGAAGAAGTTACCTTGTAGGTAGTTCAGTTACAAACAATTCACCCTGTAGAGAGAGCAGCTAGAAGAAGTCACCTTGTAGAGTGTTCAGTTACAAAGAAACCACCATGTGGAGTTCTGTAATAAATATATTATGTATTATATATATATATAATTTGTACATTTATTGATAAAATCAGAAATATTTAAAGTATTCATCTGCTTCATCTTTTCTTCTTCCTGTGATAAAGAAAAAAAAGATAGGTTTAAAAAGCCCCAAAGCTGGCCATAGGCCGGCTTTGGGGTATACAAATACGTGAAATCTAATCCAAAACAGCCAAGCTGTAAAAAAAGTGTGCGGTCCTCAAAAAGGCTATGGTGAAAAAAGATGTGAAATCCAAGGTGGTGGCCAAGAAATGGCTGTGATGGTAGGTTAATGGTAAAAATTTTAATGACGACAATTCAGGTGAATTTTGTGCCAAGACCAAGCGGCACAATAATTCACCTGAATTGTCGTTATTAAAATTTTTACCATAACCTACCATCACAACCATTTCTTGGCCGCCACCTTGGATTTCACATCTTTTTTCACCATAGCCTTTTTGAGGGCCGCACACTTTTTTTACAGCTTGGCTGTTTTGGATTAGATAGATATTTACATCCACACAAAAAGAGCCAAGCTGTGAAAAATGATGCGGCCTTAAAAATCCTGGGTGAAAAAAGTTGTAAAATCAAAGGTGGCGGCCAAGAATTGGCAGCGATGATGCTAATGCTAATAAATTTTAACAATGCCTGTGAATTTTTTAGCATTAACATCATTGCAGCCATTTCTTGGCCACCACCTTTGATTTCACAACTTTTTTCACCCAGGCTTTTTAAGGCCGCACCATTTTTCACAGCTTGGCTGTTTTTGTGTGGATTTCATTTCTTTTTGTACTTTATAAGGCCCCAAAACCATGCAGCATATTATGGATGTTATTTTTATCTTTGTCCTATAATTAATGACATACCTATAAATTATATAAAATTATGCACATGCTAAATCATATGCATTTGTATTGTTTACATTTTTATAGCCATCTTGAAACTAAATAGTGTTTTGCAGAAGGCATCAGAAAGTAATGTTGCTCTCTGTGTAAGATTTTCCATCGTATTATTTACCGGATTGCCTAAAACTGAGAGAACATCGGTTGTTCGTTTGGTAATGAAAAGGAATCACAGAAGTTCTGAAACAATACTTATCAAAAAGAAGTTTATACCAACAAATACAACAAACAACTGGGAAGAAGTCACCATAAGTGACCTGTATTCATTCATCAATGCTACAACTAAATTAGAATGCACAGATACAAAAGATATTTGGAACATTTTAATATTACTTGACATAGATATTCCTCCATTAACAGCTTATGGTCCATATATCTTACCTCGTGCTTTATTTACATGTGTCGTTGATGATTTTTGTGATCTAAAGAAATCATTTGAAGAGTATGAGCAACATAAAGATGATTCCTCATTGCCATGCTTTGATAACCTGTACTTGTGTAAAAATGTAATATCTGCTAATTGCCTAAAAGAAAGCTCAAGAAGTAATCGCTTGTTTGAAAAGTTGAAAGTACAAAGAGGGGATAGTTATATCTATACAGCATTCATCGGTACATACCAAGGTAAAAAGCCAACAGATACAGCTACAATTGATAATGGACTAATCCATATGCTTGATGATATAAATTGTCCAAGTGAAAAAGATCCGTTATCTTTATTGCATTTGGGGAACTGCAAACTTATATTCTCGGTTAATAATGCAAAAAAGTCTGATGAAATTGCTAACAGATTATTTCTTCAAATGGACCGTCGCCTATTACAGCAAACTGTCTACAAAATACCTTTTCTCTGGTTGTTTTTGCTTTTAGAAATAAAACAAATGTGCAATGCACGGCCCTTCAAATATATAAGTTTTGCTGAAATATTAGAAAATATATGGAAACAAAAGTTTAATAATGGTGATGGTACTGAATTACATGCTGCTTTAAAGTTATTTAACAGTATTGGTGTTATATTGTACATTGAAAGTAATTCTACCTCAGATGGCTACATTTTCTGTGAATGGAATTGGTTATTAAAGGCACTGAACTGTTTCATGAAAAGAAGTATCCCAGATGACATTGATACTACATACACTGCTCATAATCTGTTTGTTTATGAAGGCATACTTAATCAAAGAATGCTTTCTGATATTTCACCATTGTTTGAAGTAGAAATGAATGTTTTAATGCAACTGTTGGTCCATTTTAGATTAGCCATACCACTGTGTCGTAATACAGCACAAACTACTGAACACTTTATATCACATCGACTACCGATCATTGAAAAGTGCCACGAAATTCTCTCCAAGTATGGAGATCTTCAACTTGCTCCCTTAATGATGACATATTCATCGGGTACATTACATCCATCCCTTTTCTGTAAGTTTGCTGGGTATTTGCTGGAGAACAAACCAGATGACTGGTCTAAACCACTTGAATCCAGTGAAAAGAGGCAGTATACATTTGGTAATTTGATCACTTTTCCAGTTGGTGGGGGCTACTCAGTATCCTTGTGCGACAAAGTGTTTTACTTGGAAATTCAAATTAGGAAACAAAGTGACTGTAAAAATGGTGCTAATGTTACTTTAAGGAGTATCACAGCTGCATTGGTAAAAGCTTACAGTTCTTTGAAAGCGAAAAAAAGTAACATTATTTGGGGCTACCAATGTGCAATTTGCAAACATGATCACATGATGATATTGTCTAAAGAATGTGCCAACCATGCTTATTGTTCTAAAAAGAAACAAAAGTTTTATTTGACTGGTGAATGGTATGCTGCTTGGTTGTATCCTAGTTTAAAGGTACGTGTGCATTTAACATACAGTATACACATTCGAAGCACATGCAGTCTATGCACAAAACTCATGGTATTATTATACTTGAATGATCAACCAATCTTAGAATTTTGCCAACTCGACTTCTAGATGCATGTACATTCATGTGTATCCACCCTGAAACTTGTCAACAACCATGATCCGAGGTCACCAGTTCTCAGAAACCAGTCAGCTATTAAAATTGAACAAAATACTCTGATAGAGCAGTCGGAGTAATCTGGACCAGTATTAAGTGACTTGATCTGGGAAAACCGGTCTTATCATTTTACAAACAACCTCTCGCCCCCTCCTCCATGCCCTGCCAACCACTTCTATTAGAGCTTGCCTGATGCAGTCAGTATTGAGTAAAGAGGTGGTAAAATTAGTGGTAGGCTACTTGTACAATAGGTACTCTGAAATGTAATGAATTGGTGTAAAACTTGTAAATATTTGGAATATGTTGCTTAACCATTAACGAGCTACAACACTCTGAATACTTAAAACTGGCATTCTTGATACTTGTACATAAATGATACACATATAATACACATAATGCGACAAGAACTTCAATGTGTGCTGAGATCAATGATTACTATAATAGAACTTATTTTATTTGTGCAGCCACATACATCATATTTCTTAGTTTTTAAACCAGGCATGCGACCGGCTGTGGGAGCACGCCTGGTTTACTGAAACTGTTTTTGTAAAAATGTGTGTATGTTTGTGTGTACCTAAACCTACCTACCTACCTACCTACCTACCTACCTACCTACCTACCTACCTACCTACCTACCTACCTACCTACCTACCTACCTACCTACCTACCTACCTACCTACCTACCTACCTACCTACCTACCTACCTACCTACCTACCTACCTACCTACCTACCTACCTACCTACCTACCTACCTACCTACCTACCTACCTACCTACCTACCTACCTACCTACCTACCTACCTACCTACCTACCTACCTACCTACCTACCTACCTACCTACCTACCTACCTACCTACCTACCTACCTACCTTGTCTGTACGCACCCACATGAGCTAAAACATTTAAAATGGTAAAAAAGCAACCAGGATGTAAGAATTGAATGGTAAATTAAGTTTGCATTAAATTTCCACACACTTAAACTTTGCTCTGAGGTGGTTTCTTCTTAGTCTAGTCAAAATAGCGATAGACCCATCACTAATTGCAACAGAATTTTTTTCTTCATAAAACACCTTTATGGAATACCCAAATCAACATATTAAAAATGCACCTGACTGCACCTTGGGGAAATACCAGACATTCAATTAAGAACAAAAAACTCTAATAGAGCAACCATTTATTCTAATAAAGCAGTCAATATATTAGGTAACTTATGACTAGTACTTTTTCCAGAAGCATACCATCCCCCCACCCTATCTCCATGATGTAATCATGTTTATGTCCTTGAGCCCCTCCCCTTGTATCAGTTTTCAGTGCTTTGATCGTAATTATGTAAAAGAGGCTCTAAGGTATATAGCGCCAGATCCGGCTGCCTCTGTAGCTAGAAAATAAATGACATTAGCTACTTAGAATGTCTTACTGTTGAACTGGATGATGATCAAGTAGTCACTTTGGGAATAAAGTGAAGAACAGGATTTGCAGCATCTTTTGATTGGTCGTATATTTTAGTGCATAGCTTATTTTGAAAGGAAATTTGATATACCATAATTTGGGACTCAATCTCACTCACGATGCTAAGATTCAAGATAAAATGTTTAAGGATTGGGTGATACACCTTAGTCTCATAGAATTCCAAGAAACTTCAATGTAAATGATCAGAGAAGTGATGGCTATGCTAATCATGCAATGTATGTATCACCAGATATGTGGTAATAATTATTGGACAGTAAGAACATGATCACTAATGTTGATCCCTTGCGTATTTTATTTAACTTGAATCTTCCTGTTTGTCAAAGCACAACTTCTGATATTGCCCACAAGTAAAATGTCTACCGTGCTGATTTTAACAAAATGAGAGCTCTTTTAAGTTCTATCAACTGGGAACATGACATGGAATACCTAACTATTGATGAAACTTGAGATTTCTTTTCAAGGACCTTTGATGAGATTATGAAGGTTGTGCAACCACATAAGCAAAAGATAATGAACAAGGAAGCTTTGAAGTTAAAGAACAGAAAAAACCATTTATGGAGGTGGTATACATTATCAAGACTATCTTCTGATTATTCTGCTTTCATGCACTGCAGAAATCAACCTCTACTAGGCAGCTGAGATTAAGTAATTTTGAGAAAAGACTTGCTAAAAATATTCGTACAAACCCGAAATCCTTTTGGAAGTATGTGAAGTCTCGTTTGGGAAGTAAGTCTACTATAGGTGATTTATCATTATCTAATGATACTGTGGCACAGTCTGACAAAGAAGGCTGATGCCTTTAACAGTTTCTTTGCAAGTGCTTTTGTTAATGAGGATATCAGTTCCTTACCTGGCTTTCAGGTGGATACTAGTATTCCTATTTTTAGCAATGTTTCTGTTACTCCTGATATTGTTTATTTGAAACTGCATAGTTTAAATATCAATAATTCCTGGCCCCAATAATTGGCCTACTTGGGTTCTTAAGGAAATGGCAGAACAGTTGTGTTTACCTCTTACCATCTTATTTACCCAGTCACTTAGAGCATCTACACTACCTAGTAGTTGGAAAGGAAGTCATGTGATACCCATTCATAAGAAAGGTGACTATCACCTTGTAGACAACTACCGTCCGATAACTTTGACTATGTTGTTGGCAAGCTGTTGGAATCCATTATCAAGGATCATATGCTTGATCACTTTATTGATATAATTTTTTTACTCCAAATCAGCATGGATTCCTTCCTGTGTTACCCAATTCCCCTCAATTATTGAACATTGTTGACTGTGATAGTCCTGTAGATGTCGTTATTTTGATTTCCACAAGGCTTTTGACTCAATGTCACACAAAAGACTTTGCTCAAACTTCATTCCTATGGGATTCAAGGTGACCTACTTTTATGGTTGTCTAATTTTTTGATGGGTATATAGAAGGCAGAAAGTTATTAATTGGTAATGATGCTTCTGACTGTTGTGATGCGATTAGTGGTGTTCCTCAGGGCCCACATGCTGTTTTAGGTAATTTTATGGCTTAAAATAGTACCTATACTATGCAGAAACACCATCAGTTGAGTGATATAATACACCTCATAATAACACTCATGATATTGGTACCAAAACCGGTATAACATTGGTATTGGTAGAATTTTTGTCATGGAAACTTCTTATCAGAATGACTTGTTAATCAGTATGCACATAGGAATCATTGTAGGGGCACTTTTGGTGGTTTAAAAAGAGATTAAAGTAACACCAACAGAGTTACAGGATAAAATCCAAATGTCATAGTTAAAATACTCTAATAGAACAGTCACATCAAATTTCACACCTTTCCCCAAGGTAGATTTTGGTGCATTTTTAGTATGTTATTCTAAGCACCTCCTAGAAGTGAACTGTAAAGAAAAAATTCTGTTGCAATTTGTGATAGGTTGACCCCCAAAATCACATAGATTGACTAGACTATCTCTCCAGTCTGAAATATGGGTATGACAACTCTTCATATACTTATTGAATGGTCTTCCCTTTCAGTTTTATAGACATTTAACAACTTTAAAACAACGTTGAGGCCTCTAAGAGATAGCGTATCCTTCAACTTAAAAGGGGGGCATTACCTGTACTTACGCGAACGAAAATGAAGGGCAACCTTGCGGCTTTCTCCAAGCAATTTGCATGAGAAAACACGATAGACACACTATAAAACAGTTGAGATACTTCTGTATGTAATTTGCATTTAAAGTGGTTTGTTTATGGTTATGTTTCCTTAGCAGTGCATAGCAACATAATTTTCAAATTACAAAATAATTCATGAATTATGAAATACACTAAATTACAGTATTTACAGATCTAATTATCTAGCTGAATTAATAGTAACAATAGCATGAAATATAAACTAAAATACATCATGGTTGATTAATTGCCTATTTAGTTAGAATAGGAAAAGGATTAATTGCATGGGCATCTGGTTTTTAGAAGTAGTACAACACCAACTTGTTATACCAGCTATTTTTTGAGACTACACAAGTTTATTGAAAATGAAGTGTGAAATACAGACAATGAATTTATCTATACTTGATGCAAAAGCTTACACTTACATCTTTTTTTCAAATTGTAGAAAGCGGTGTCTGGATCATCATCAGAATATGCTAGCAGTTTTCCAGCATCTGATGGTAAATATTTTCTGTTGCATAAAGTACTTGTAGCTATGTATTGCATGAATATAATATAATATATGATTAGTTTTGCTTATGATAGAATCTCTTTTCATGATTATTGTTACATTGATATAAACACAAATTTAAGCACCTCCGTGTTATTATAATGCATATTTTGATCTTTTTTATAGACTCTTTAGTACCAGACAGTGGCTCACTGTCACACAGTACAAGTGAAAGCATCCCCTCTACTCCTCATTCTGTGCAAATAGAGGCTTATTATTCTGGAATTAGATGCCAGTTTTCACTTTCAAGTAGCAGTACTGCAAGTTTTACAGAAAGTATATCAGCACAATCGATACATCGTGAGTAATGCTTAAACATATAGTAACATAATAATATATGTGCAGTTAGCACTGATTTTTTTTGTTGGTTATATGGTATATAATGAAGTTTGCCTGTTAGTATCAAACAATACGGTAGTACCGTTTATGTAGGGATCGCTCTGAAATTTTTGTGTGCCACCCAAAATTTCGTATTTGAAAATCATCCCAGAGACATTTTACACGACGAAAATCACCTTACGGAATAGCACTAGTCCATATAATATATAATACAGCATTAAATATATCAAGTGGCCAGATACAGAATATTAAAAAATCATCTAACTCAAATTTTAGTCTGACTGCCTGACTGACCACAGTCGCAAGGCTAGAGGCCAAACAAAGCAGAGCATGGTCACCATTTTACGCCACAATAATAAACTCACCAGTGGGATGTGCCTTTTGGGTTCCAACGAGTGTAGACCCTCCGCACCTTGACTTTTCTTTTATCTTCAATCAGGCTGCTTGTCTTCTTCTTCATCCACAAAACCATACCAAGGCATTAATTTTCTGTATCAACACTTTCTTTCAGCAGTATAATATTTAGACACCACAGAATTATTTCAGAGCTGGATTTCAGAAGCACTTCAGTCCCGGTGCTACTATAAGAGATATACTAGCTAGATATCTAGCTAGATATGTACAAATTCGCGATTAGTATCCCGCTCGCGATAAGTTTGCAACCGCTCCCATCAATTAAAGATCTTGGTGGACTAATAGCGATAGAGTATGGAGACTACACCTTCTTAACAATCTAGCTCTGTTACTTAATAGTAAACAAGATTGCCTCACCCCTTATTGGTCTAGCTGCACACCCCTTGGCTGACTCAAGATATACTCTAATACAACAGTCAAGTCACAAGTTACATAGTAGCTAACTGTGCTACAACAAAAACTAAACAAACTAGTATTTTTAAAAATTATTAATTAAAAAATGAAAAGTAGTGAAACAATAGATGAATGATGATATTACAGCATAAGAGAAAGTCCCTACTTTGGCATGCACATTAGTTATGTAGCAAGTATTTCGCTCATTGCCAAAGTAGGGACTTCCCACTGAGTTACACTGTAATATCATCATTCATCTCTTGTTTCGCTACTTTTTATTGCATAGATCCCTACTTCATTTTTAAATTAATAATTTAAAAAAAAGTGCTTATAGTGATAGCTATAGTGTATTGAGCTGTGCCCTGAGAAAATAGCAAAAAAGAAAATTGGATTTTTTCAAGAGAAATACATAACATCTCAGCTGATTAGTGGTGACAGTAAATGTGTCAATAGTGTACAAGTTCAAAGAAGAGATGGTATGATTTTGTGGCTTCACCACAGGACATGTATGCTGAAACTTTTGATTGGTCATAAAATTGTCAGACAAAACAAAAATATTTTGTTAGCAGGTCAGGCAGTACTATAAATGAGCCAAATTTCTGTAATTCCATCCTTGAGTTGTTAATTGTTTTTGAGGGTTCAGCTCAACAGGTATTGTCAATATTGTATTATTATGTGCATGTTTATTCCTAGATGAAAGCAGTAGTGTTACTACATATGTCCCAATGACAACAGACACAATTCAATATACAACAGTACCTCCAGCAAGTAAGAAATAAATAATTCAGAATAATAATATGTTATTAAATGTCTCAGTCTTTTAATTGCATAGCGTATCACTAAATCTGCAAACAAACATTGAGTATGTAGTTAACAGTTATATAGCACAATTCTATGTGTGCATGAATCCTTTATTCCCTTGTCTACTAGGTGCTGGTAACTATAGTCTGAAGCAACAAACATCGACATGTCACTGTGAAACGATTGAGTTTGCCAGTAAGTTGTGTAGCTCTGCTGCAAATATTACTTATTGCTGTTACTTTAGTGGTTTAAGTACATGTATGATTTTTTTTGCCTACACAAGCACAATAAGATCTCATAGTACACTATCCCAGCAGGGAGGGACCTGCTAGATCTGATATACAAAAAATCTTGAGTACATCAAAACTGAATGCAGAGTAATACTCTGTGGCAGATACTTAGTAGAAGTAGCTAATGTAATGTAGAATGTGAAGCATGCACTAGTACACAAATGCAGAGAAATAGGTTTATGTACTTACATGTATATAGAAAAGTCGTAAACATGCTAGTTGTTTGAACTGTGACTTCTTGATTGGCGAAACAATGCAGATATGGTAATAAACACCTTTCAATATAGTAGCTATACTGCCAAAGTATGTTATGATTATTCAATTGTTGGACTTTGACCAATAGCAGATAATTAGGCCAAAAAGTGCAAAGGAAGCAACTTTGATAACAAACGTTTTATAGTGGAAGTTTGTAATTTCATTGTGGCATATAATCTAAGGAAAATTTCAGATTTTAGAATGGAGTGAACTATTGCCACTCAGCTTCCGGTAAACATGACTGTTTTATTACAGTGATAGACTACTCTATTAGATATTTTGTTAATTTGTTACAAGCATTGACCTATAAAAGTGGAGGTATAAGTTTCTACTACTTATGAATTTAACTATAGTTAATTTAGACTAATTATGTACAAATGTCTTTTGCTATGCCTGCATGTCAGTTAGTTGTAACCATTATCAGTTACGTAACTCTACTATGTCGACAATGCTACTGTATCAATTTTTTAAACTCCAAAAGAGTTCATAATAATTTTAATAGCTACTATATGTGACTCGCTGGGCAAAAACCTGACTTGTTAGCAATTTCTTCAAACTTCACATTTTTGTTGTCTAGAGAGAAAATCCGATGGACTGTTAAAGTTTTAGGTAGGTGGTTTTGGAGTTATAGCAATAGACAACAAGAGGAGCAAAACAATCAATTTGTACAGTCTGAAAACAAAATTTACAAGCGCTTGTTTAATTGATCATAACTCTCGAGTGAAATGGGCTACGGAGTTGGGACCTGTGTCATTCTATTCACCATGAACTGGGGCATTTATCAAAGTATAGTTTTTGGCTTAAATACATGTACCCATGCTATCAAGGAAGAAGAAGGATGTTCAAGATTAAAAATGGCAATGATAAAGTTACGTTTTACTGCAACATAAACAAACACACATAACTCAAGTTTGCTCCATATGTACAGAAACGAAACAAACTCTGCAAATCCATTGCTATACTAGATTATTTAATTCGAGACTTCCTTCACTGTTTACTGAAGCGATTAAAACGTTGCATAAAATTATTTATGTAGCACACATTTTACCCAATGTATTTCAATGGTATTTATCTCTAAAACAGAATTATGCTAACATGTCAGATTTTCACTTAGCGGGTCACATATATGGCTTTGTGTGATACAGTATACTTAAAGACCTCTTTTCATAAACGTCTATTAAATGCCATTAAGTTGTTCGAATGTTTTTGGTGGCTTCACTTGTCTTTTCCTCCAGTTCTTGCTCCTATAAGTTGGTCACCCTCCACCTCCTCTCTTCTACAGGTGTCCATGGATACAGTAACTTAATTGTAGGCACTACCATTAACACTGGACAGCTATGACTGATTGAATACTACTTCAACTGCTATTATTATTTACAATGTGTGAAATATAGCTATTACCTTTTCACTTAATCTGGACACATAATGTACAGTTTGATTACACATTGTACAATGTACTATTTATCTATACTCAGGTCCTTTTCAACCTTTTGCAAAAGACATTGAAGAAGAAGTAAACTATACAGAAATTGAGGGCTACTTGATCAGTGAAGGCTTATTGTCTAAAAACCAACAGCAAGTTTTATCCAGCATAAATAACACTGAACACTACAAGAGAAGATATTTTCGAGACATTGTCCTTGATTATAATGTAGAAAATTGTAAGAAGCTCTTAAAATGTCTCAAAGCTACCAGTACGTTGTCTGCTCATGATCTACTTTGCCAGAAACTTTCACCTGTCCTCGATGGTATGTATGTACTGTGCATTGCATGCAAGAAGAATATTATGAAGTTGCCAAAAGTACTTTGCTAGTTTGTAGGGTCAATATACTCTCAAATACACACCGCAAACTGACACAGATTTTATTCCCCCAAAGTAACTCAGCCTCAAAGAGTTTATGTAGCTGTGAGGAAGTATTTATGCTTAGTTTAATGATTTTAAAGCTAAAACAGTGCTGAGATTTTTAAAATTCTCTATTATACTATGATATAGGGTTGAGACAAATAGTTCGAAGCTTCGTTCGGTCTCATAACATTCGGATGCTCTTTTACCCCACCAAAGCTTCGTTACTATGGATACCAACATGTTAAACCAGTTGCACAAGTATTATCACTCCTTGTGGAAGCTGCCATTTACATATTTTTTGATGTAATTGTAGTTTAAACAATGGTTATACTGGAGCTATAACAAAGTGTAGGAGTTTGTGCTACAGTGTACACCCTAAGAACCATCAATTGTGGTCATTAATAGTTGACATGACATTTGCAACAAAGCTTCGAAGCTTCGGTAACATTTTGAAAAGAAGCTTCGGAGGATGTATTTGTACATTCGTTCCAACCCTACTATGATATATGTAAAGTAGTTGTTTTTACCTACACTGTATATTGTATATTATACTAACGTGTGCATTACTTTTATAGATATGCAGATTGCTGAGCAAGACACACAATAAAGCCAGAAAAGTACAGTACAATTGCATAACCGATACACTTACATACATAGTTGCACACAAAACCATGCATGGCATGGATAGTATACAAGCATACAGCTACGCATGTAGATTTTTCTAGACTCTGCATGTTTGTTAATGTTAGCACATATACATACCTCAGATGTACAGTATGACTTTTAAGTTCATTCTTTGCGCATTGAGTTTGAATTTGTTGTACATTCTCTAATAAGGAAATACCTGCTATGTGGGCAAGCTTTAAAACTTGATGCAGCTTCTACTGTATGAAGGTGACTAACTAGAATGAAAGCTATGCGATATACTAGTATTGGTGAAGCTACAAGTGCCTAATAGTTTGTATGACATCATTTAATTAATTTTAGATATAGCAATGTACATAGCAATGGAGCAGGTTAAGTAAGAGCTATTATAAACCATGAAAGGGTTACACAGTACATTTGAAGCCAACCAATCTTCATGATTGATGGCCACAAAAACAATAATATGCACTTTACCAAACAATTGATGCTTTTAGTCAGTGAAAGAACACAGCATATGCGAATTATGCACAACTGGACAGCTATACAACAATGTTTCAAGCTGGAATTTATGCATATTTTAATATTACAGCATCTAGCTACATTACAAGCCATGCACATCTTCAGCAGTAGCTACTGTAATTTTGTTCAGAGTCATGCTTGTCTGAATTGTGCATAAAAATCTAAAGCCACATCATACACTTGTTGTGACTGTGGATCTTTTGGTTTAGAATTAAGAAACATATGTACAACTGCAGGTAGCTGCTGATTAAATTTTGGTTAATTATCTCACTGGTGAGATCGGTCTATTGTAAATTTTAGCATTACCCTTCTCACAGGTTCCTATAAGGCTTTAGTCCACGTTGCTGGTGACTAAAGGAAAACATCACTTAAGTACTGGTTGCAGCTTACAACAATTCAAAGGCTTTAGGTTTGACACATTACATAACAAGAGTTCTAGTGACTACCATAATTATGTTAGAAACAGTTTTAATTGAGTAAGTGCACATCGGTGTGTAATACATTCACCTGCTGCACCTCAGATGTCTGCATAAAATATAAAATTTACTGGGTTGTAACTGGTCTGATTAACCTTTAAACTTTCAGAATTCTCAGTATATTATTTCATTTGTTATACTATAATTGTAACCATGTAAAGCTACATACAATTTTAATGTAGTCAAGATAGTGAGTAATGATGTGCTTGGCAATTAGCGGTTTACCTCAAAGTGCTTCAGTAATGGGCTAATATTGCTACCAATGATTACTTCATCTATATACATAATTACATGCTAAGCTGTACCAGATACCTGAATCACTATGCAGGTAGTGTTGGGACTGTTACTTTTTAAATGTAACTTGTTACGTATTACATTTATTTACAACTGAACTATTTAGTTACAGTTACATATTACCCATAAAATAAAGTAACTATAATAATATTACATATTATATTGTGTCCATAGCCTTAAGCTGTCATGTGTGAAACTACCACTTTATCACGTGACATGATTGTGTTGTTGGACAATGTGCAAATCTTAGTTATAAGTAAGAAGCTGGTGAATAAGCTTCATTCAGTAGGCTTCATTACTTCGTAGTGGCTAGGCATTACTCAGTGGATTACTAACGAGATTAGTAACTTCGTTACTTAAAGTAATAATATTATGTAATATTAGACTCGTTACAGTAACTTCATTACTTAAGTAACGCGTTACATTTGCAAGTAAACAACTTGAGTTATATTACCTGTTTTTACAGCATATTACTTCGTTACCACAAAAGTAATAATTATTACGTAACACGTTACTTGTGTAATGCGTTACCCCAACAATGTAGGCAGGCATGTAAAAGTACTAGTGCTACCGATTTATCATAGCTGTACAGGGGCGGATCCAGAGTTTGGAAAGAGGGGGGGCACCTTTCTGAAAAACAGTTGAAGACCAAAAAAAACTTACTGAAAACCAGTTGAAGACAAAAAAAAAAAAAAAAAAAAAAAAAAAAAAAAAAAAGGTCTCGACAATAATAGCTAGTTATCCTTACCAACCATATCACGTCTGTTATGTAAAATAAAATCCTATTTATAGCTTCATAGGTAAGCTACACTGCCTCATGAACATTGTGACTGCTTTATTAGAGTAATTGACTGCTCTATTAGAGTATCTCGATCTTGTATGCAATTTCTTGAAGGGGGGGGGGGCATTTGCCCCAAATGCCCCATCCTGGATCCGCCACTGCTGTATGGGTGAAGTCACAGTATTTGGCCATGCTGCTATATAAGCCAACTACATTGTGTATATCTACTTTGCCAGAGTCCAAAAAAATATTGTACCCCATGCACTGAAGGTAATTACCCCATTGCTTCAGTACCAATTGATAGTATTTTACACAGTAATGATTTATTGACAACAATATTAATGTACAACAGTTACCTAAAATTAACAATTAGAGGCCATGCATATAGATAGGGACTCAGCAAATATTTTTACACCGATGCACTAGGAAGGTTTGTCACAGAAACATGCATTTACCTGTACTTTCTGCTGATTTGTACAGGGTTTTAGTCTATAGTTATTTTATACTACTATTTAGGCCTGAGCCGCCTGACTTAAATATGCTCAAAATTTTTGCCCAAAATGCATCCAGAGAAATTTTTTTCATCTATTATTCTTTTCAGTGTTCTATTTATGCTCCTAGGTTAGCAACATTTTTTACAATTATTTTGGAGCAATTTAATCAGTGAATGCTCTATTAGAGTATTTCACTACAAAGTGACTATTCTATTAGAGAGTATTGATCTAAGGAGCTATATATAATGCATCAGAATGCTCTATTGCAGTTTTTACTGACTGCTCTATTAAATAAAGTGTGAATCCAAATGTCATACCTGTAGAATTGTAATGTAACAAAACACTCAACTATACAACTATAACAAACACTTTAATTACAATTATATGAAGCTAATTATTTTAGGTATTGATCTATTTTCATGGAATTAAGCTCCACAGTTTTTGTTGAAATATCCACCTAATATGCTTGCATTATGCTTACTGTAGTAACACCCCATGAATTTTAAAAATCAACAATGTTTCAAGCAGGTGCTTATAATTTCTAATCAATAAGCACTGTGGAAGAAAAAGCAGTCTGGCCATGAGAGACTAACAACTAGCACTCTTCCAATGTGCTGCATGGGCTATTGTGAATAATGCTTGACTAACAATAGTAATTTTTCTTAGGTATACTGAGGTTGCTGAGATGTATTTGTGGTATTGTATCAGTAAGTTAAGGTTTTAATTAGATTCATTTCCTATCCTGTACATACAGGTGAAAACTTACTTCACTAAATTACACAATGGTGTGCCTGCAGCGAATATACCTATACTACTACCTTATTATTATTAGTAATAGTAGGCTTGCGTCAAATATGCCAGCATAATAGGTTGGCCTCTCCTTATTTATAACTACATACGTAGCTTGCTACTCTGTTCCTCTGAAGAATACTGTGACTGCTCTATTAGAGTATATCGATTTTTTAAACAGGTATTCAAGGGGCCCCTTTCAGGCTGGGGCCCGGGGCAAAATGCCCCAGTTGTCCCCTCCCTCTTAGCAGGCCTGTATTTGTGTAAATTGCAAAATGTACCTATAATCTAAGTATCAAAGAAAGTTAATTAGTTGTGGTATGGACATCGGTGTGACTAATAGCATCTCTTAAGGTGCTTATTATTTTCAAGGGTATAGTTGGCGACATTACCAACTTTGTCTGTACTTTGGATGGACACAAAGTAACAAGGTTATGATAAAAAAGAAAAAGAATGTATGGGAATGTAAATTTGAGGCAACATAGTGTGGCAGTGAAAAGACTGCTGCTGTTAGGTAACATCAAATGTTATCAATCATCTATTACTACATGATTTAGAATCAGAAAATCAGGTGTTATCACCTGGCAATTTCAGTATATTATAATATTATTGCATTTTATACATTTGTACTATATAAAAATGCAATATTACAAAATACTGAATTGCCAGATGATAACACAGGGGCGTAGGGAGGGGGGGTTCCGGAACCCCCCTGTAAAATTTAGACTTCTGCAAGCAGGATCCTAACGCACCATTTAGTGTGGCAGGACAAAATGAGTGAGCAATATAGTGTAAAGGCACAGCACAACAATTGATAAAACTTATATTCATCTCTCAGGGAAGGATTTACAGAGGTAACATGAGCCCTCTTCAAAACTTGTTAAAAGATCGATATACTCTAATAGAGCAGTCAGGTATATACTCTAATAGAGCAGTCAGGTATACTCTAATAGAACATGCATGTAAATATCCATGTCCATATGAAGTTTTTCAGACATTCCAACATTAAATGCAAAACTTAGCATGACCTTATACTGCTATAGCTTTGGTATGCAGTGTTTAAAGATATAGAGCTCCAGTAATTTATCACTTGTGTTATGCAAAATGAATTCATGCTATGCATATTTGTATAGTTATATTGTTTGATCGTCATTTGTATCAGTGGATTCATGGCTCCTATACCACAGTGAGATATAACCATCACTTACAGAGTACTAGCTATATGTGTCTCTATGTGTTATGCTGTCTGCTTCCACTAGGTGACTTTATCTAGTACTACAGTACCTTCATCCAAGGGCCACTTAATGCATCATAATTAATGTACTTTTTGCATAAAATATTACGATTTGCTGAGTTTTGATTTATTAAAATATTGAAAGTCTCTCACCCTTCAAAAATCCTGGCTACGCCCCTGTAACACCAATATTTTTCCAATTTTTTGATGCTAAATCATGTAGTAATAGATGGTTGATAACTTTTGATGTTACCTACAGGGCCGCCCAGAGAAATTATTATTATTATTATTAATGCTTTACAATGCAACATACAATTACAATTATACATGTGTAGGTGGGTATAGATGAAGAAAAAGTTGCATTGATGGTCTGCCAGCAACCTGTGCTGGCAGCCGGGAGTTAATTAAACTTATGTAGTAAAGTTAATTGTCAGTCCAGAATCATAGCACTTGCTGCATCTACAGCAGTAATGATAGGTGCAGGGATTGTCAGGAGAGAAATTTGTGGTGAAGTGTTGCCATAAATAGTTCTGAATAGTAGCTTTGATGACTGGTAGGGACTGGTTGATGTCAATGCAAGGTAATTGGTTCCATATCCTGGGAATTCTATTAAAGTAAAAGTTTCTGGCATAGTTACTATTAGTGCGGACATGATTTAGTTTGTTGGTAGACGAAGACCTGGTGTTGGAAGAGCTAAATGATATGTAGTTGTATATGTTAAATTGAGAAGATGGCTGTTGTAAAGCTTTGACAAGGAACATAATATCATAGAGATCGAGCATATACATTAGAGGTAAGATACCTAACCGGAGTAGGCGTGTTTTATAGTCACTGACATAATCAGCTAGAATGAACTTGGTGGCTCGTCTTTGTACTTTTTCAAGAATAGTGGTATCTTTGATCATATAAGGATTCCACAATTGTGAGCAATAAGTTAACTGAGATCTCACTAGAGTTAAATAGAGAAGTTTTCTGGCTCTGATAGAATGGCAGCTATGGAAGACACGCCTCAGCAGTCCTAAATATTTATAGGCTTTAGCAGTTATGATTTGATAGTGCTTGAACCAGGACATATCTGATGAAAGCTGCAAACCTAAGTCACGATGAGAAAGAAGCTGTGGGAGTGGGCAGCCATCAATAGAATATGTGGTAGTGAATTTACTGTTGAAACTCAGGTGGATGCATTTGGGTACACTGAATCTAAAATCATTGTTAACACTCCAGGTGAATAAATGGTTGAGATCTTCTTGTAAGCACAGTTGGTCAGAAGAAACAGCAATACTTTTAGATAGTTTGGTATCATCAGCAAACTGGAATATACTTGAGAATTTTATGACAGATGGTAGGTCATTGATGTATAGCAGGAAGAGCAGTGGGCCAAGGGTGCTACCTTGAGGCACCCCAGACAGGATGGGAAGTAAGTTGGAAATGGAATTACAGATTCTTACACATTGTAGACGATTATGTAGATAACTGCTGAACCACTTATGGAGATTACCGGAGATTCCACAAGACTTCAATTTATTTAGCAGTTTCATATGTGGAACACTGTCGAAGGCCTTGCGAAAATCCAAATAAATAGAGTCTATTTGATGGCCTTGAGTGGTGACTTGATGAATGCTGTTCAAGTATAGCAACAGTTGTTGGGTAGTTGATCTACCAGGAAGGAACCCAAATTGACAATTTGTGATATGGCTGAGTGTGTGATTGATTATGTTGTTATAAACTAGAGTTTCAAGGACTTTAGACGTGTTGCTGAGGAGGGAGATCGGACGATAGTTCTTTACTGAAGATCTATCTTCTGATTTGTATACAGATACAATTAAATGAATCTTCCACTCCTCAGGAATTGACCCAGTTGACAGACTGAGATTAAAAAGATGGCATAATGGACGGGTTAGTGAGAAAGCACAGTTTTTGAGGACCTTGGGACTAATTTTGTCGATACCAGTAGCTTTGTTAGGGTCAAGTTGGCACAGAACATAGTATACTTCATCCTCAGTGAATGTTAGAGAATTTATTTGATCTGGATGGAGTGATGGAATGGTTTGTTCAGAAGATGTTGGAGCTGTAAAAACTGAGTGGAAGTATCGATTGAACAGACTAGCTCGGGAAGTATCACTTGAAGCTGTAGTGTCATCGAGATGTACAGTAGGTGGTATTGTGCCAGATTTAGTATAACTTCTAATATAGTGATAGATAGCAGGATTAGAGGATTCGGCATAACTGTTTATGAGGGAAGACTCATAATTAGATTTGGCTAAAGCTACGCTTTGTTGAAAATGTTCATCAGCTAGACGAAGTTTAGCAGTATTATGGGGAGTGGGTGAACGTTTATGAGTTCTTCTGAGAGTGTGAAGGCACTTCAACTGATGCCTTATATCACGACTAAACCACTTTGGATACTGATTAGATCGCAACTGAAACTTGGGTATAAACAAGGACATTGCTTCTGAGATGACCGATTTGATGGTAGACCAAGTGCTTTCAACATCATCACAGGTTAAGCAGTCAGCAATGTTAGAATTTAAAATAAAGTCATTCATACTCGTAAAGTCAGCTTTTGAATAATCATAAGCTTGTAATGTAGTAGTATTGTGAAGTGGTAGACAGTTTTGGTTAATACTGAAGGAAATTGGGAAATGGTCAGATGAAATCTGAGAACATTCTGGAGAATTAACTGAGACATTTGTGATGAGGTCTTCGTCATTGGTAAGAATGAGGTCAAGTATGTTGCCATGAATGTGTGTTGGGTAGGTTATAAGTTGGACAAGATTCAATTCAAAGGTCATGTCGCATAAGTCTTCAGAGGCTCGACAATTACCACACATTGTTTCCCAGTTTATATGTGGTAGATTAAAATCACCTAGAAGAACAACACTGTGTGACTGCTGGAACTGTGATATGTGATCTGATAGGGATCGAATTTGAGATGATGTTGGATCAGGAGGAAGGTATACCACACATAAGATTAGGCGTTTGGGTAGCTTTAGTTCAACAGTCAACATCTCAAGATTGGTGGGGGAGGGTAAGAGTTTACTGATGATATGAGTTCGAACGGCAATTAGGACCCCTCCACCTCTAGACCTACGATCATTGCGATAGATAATGTATTGATTTGGTAGAATTTCATTGTTAAATACATTGCTGGTTAACCAGGTTTCTGTAATAGCAACCAAGTCATATTCATGAGAGTAAACTAAGGATTGGAATTGTGTTAACTTATTAACAATACTTCTAGTGTTTATGTAGAAACAATTAGGTAGTCATTGATTTTGATTAGGAACAGAGGGTTGTTGATTAGGGACAGAGTCGGGTGCAATACTAGCAGATGTAGAGCTTGTAGTAGATGAACCACCGGAGGAATTAACAAATTTGAAGTCTGTAACTATGCCATGAAGTCTGTTGTTGATAAGAATCTGACCGTTGCGAAGTTTTATAGCCTTACGGTCTATTCCTTGTTGAATAAGGTTCCAACGTTCATGAAGAAGGATTGATTCTATCTTTCTCTCTTCAGGTGTCATGTCAGGTTTAATCAGGATAGGTTTTTTGGTTTTGCTTCTGTTGAATAAGACAGTGCTGGCATCAAGTGTACGGAGAAATTTAGCTAGTATTGGTCTTGGACGATTGTTATCAGCTGAGAATTTTCCCAAACGGTGAATGTCATTAATTGAAGTATCACCAATACTAGTGTCGATGGTGTTAAGGATCGGGAGAACTTTCTCCAAGTCAAGTTTAGATCTGGCGACTCTTGGCATATTTGGAGGGCACTCCTGGATACCATAGATGACAATGTTGTGGTTTCTGTCAGTATTTCTGGCTTTGGTATTGGTTATATTTGCAGAAGTATTGACACTGGCTTCTGATGGGATGTTAAGAGATGTCGATGTGTTGCCTGCTGTCTGGTCTGATTGATTTGTGTTGTTGACAGATGACTGTAGTAGGGTGATTGTTTCTGTAAGTGAAACTATGCTGGCGTTTAGGTCTTTAATGGTATTCATTAATTGTGACTGAATTTGACAAAACCCGGCTTCGACGCACAAAACTTCGTTAGGAGATATGGCGATTTTAAGTAATCATTGTGTAATAACTTCCCAGTGCCTACAGCTGTGCAAACAAAATTTGCACCAAGTATGCATCTATTTACTAGCTATCACTGAGTGGGTGTATACATTTCTGATACCCAAAATTAGCCCTGTTTTGGGCAGCTTTTCTCGAGTGGGTAATAATATCACAGGTGATAGTAATAGGGTGGGAGGGTGGGGGTGGATGGTGGTCTTAATATACGGGTATAAAATGGAGTAAGAAGACGATTGGAATCCAGAGGCCAAGTTTGGGCTCTCCATGGCCCTCAAATCACTCCAAATTGACCGAGAACACTATTGGTGAGCTCTCTGTGAAGTCCCAGCTCACTACACACCATTATCACAAAGCCATGGCCATTCAATGGCGCCAATCTCCCACTCGTGGCTTTGACAGGGTCGGAAGAAAGCTGCCACAGAAACCAGACTTGCCAGTCCTGAAGGAAGTACAGTGTGGAATGTGATAGTGTATTAGGCCAGCAATCCATTTCTGGTAAAAACGTAAGTTTGATTTTGTGTGTGTGGAAGCCTTGTTATGTGAAATCCGGTCACAATTTGTTTATTTCACTGTTTTGGTTAACCAGCATACAATGAGAGCATAAGTACTGAGAGTCAGACTCACCTAGTTTGAGAAATGCTGGACGGGTCAGGCCCGCGCATTTTCTGTGGATCCAGCCTTGGCAGTCACCTTCACAGAATACGGCTTCATCACCATCAGAATTTTCGCCAGGCTCCAAGATCGCTTCTTCGCAGACTATGCAGTCGGCTTCACTGTTCTTGACGTTTTTAGATTTTCTTTTGGGCGGAGAGCTTCCTGCCAGCTTCCTCTTGGGTTTTCGAGGGGTTGCCATAGTTTCCACTCCAAAAGTTTACGTCTAAAAATGTCTTCTGGCGAGGCTGGCGACTATCCCAGTCGGTAATTCGACTGGGACGGGTAGAGTAACACAAAATAAACACAAAAAGACGCAGTTCCCGGGTCTTAAACTCTTCAAGGGAAGAAGAGGAAGACCCTAGCCACACTCGCGTCACGTGATTTTTATTTTTTTTATTTTTTTTTTTAATTAAGGGGCCCAGGGCAAAGAGTTAAAGTGGGGCCCTTCACCCAAGTTGTAAGGTGAAGACCAAAAAAAAAAAAAAAGGTCACTACCTGCTGGCAATGACAATAACTACCCATCACCAACCATATCTCCTTATCTATAAGCTTGCTACACCGCTCCTCTGAAGAATACTGTGACTGCTCTATTAGAGTATTTAGATCTGACTGCTCTATTAGAGTATATCGATCTTTTAAACAGGTATTCAGGGGCCCTTCATGGGGCCTCCTGGGACCCCTTTCAGGCTGGGGCCCGGGGAAAAATGCCCCAGTTGCCCCCCCCTCCCCCCCTGTGGGCGGCCCTGGTTACCTAACAGCAGCAGTCTTTTCACTGCTGCACTATGTTGCCTTAAATTTGCATTCCCATACATCTGTAATTCATTTTCTTTTAATCATAACCTTATGTCCATCCAAACTTGGTAATGAGGAGCGACTATTGTCATTGTCAGCATGTATAATGAACATTTTTTCTAGTTGTGATCCAGAGTGGAATCCCCCTTTTAAAAATCTGAATCTGCCCCTGGGGCCTTTAACTCTTTTCCCTGGGCCCTTTAATTTCTCTCGGCGGCCCTGACAAAATATAGAATTCAAGGAAGTAAAGTGTACCGTAATTCGCTTTATTTCGTGCAAAATTATTTCCTGATAAAAATCTTGGTGTAAAAATATTTTCGTATGTGTTTCCTAAATAACTATCAATGCAAGTGAAGGAATTAAAGCGGTTCCACCTCATCAAAGCATCAGAAAACATAAAAGAATGCCTAGTGTGTCACTATAACACCCACTAAAGCTATATAACAACCTTCGTGTTACTCTTCTTGTAACACTTTAGTGCTCCTCTGTAACACTGTGTGAGCAACTGCAGCACACCATATGTGCTGCTATTACACAATACTGTACTACTCCTGCACTCCAAATGTGCTATAGCAACACCTTTGAGTGTTTCAATTAATATGGAACACATCTACTGCATGCATATAATTTATAATATGAATTAGTTGGACCACTAAAAAAGTTTTTACATAATACTCCTTTTGGTGATAAAGTAATTTTGGTTTCAGTGGCCCGCTTCACCAGTTAACAATAATACCAGAACTTTTAATAGTAATGGTCAAATACACATATAGATAGAGTTGCTGATTTCCCACTACAACAAAATGTGAAACAAAGTGAAAACTATAATTTATGCATGCTCCATTTCTAAGTTTGATGATGTGAAGTTTTGAGCAACATTATTTTTTTTATTATATGGAAGTTGGTATACTACATCTGTGTTGAGTTGATTGTCCTCCTGCTAGATTCTATACATATTTTCTATTGTGTAATTACTTAATTACCCATATAAAGTTACATTTGATGCAGAGATGCTCCACATCTGAAGTTTTATATTTACTAGTAACAGCTTGCAGCCATTTATAGCCACCAATTGTGTACACTAATGCAGAATTGCAATCTAATTTTAGAAAATATGTTAGCAACTTGCAAAAACTACAATTGAAATAAGGTGCTGTAATATAGTCAATACAAGCATGAAAATCTGTGTGTATAGTTCTTATTGCATAGCTTGTCAAACCATTGTATGTATAGTGCAACCGGAGCGGGCATAAACCTCCAAACTTATTTTACTTCCTCGCCCACGCATTTATTTCTATATGCCACTAGATACATTCTATAATGCTTTTATCCTTTCATGTGTTGCTTTGCTCATTAGTATTTCATAATTTGTTTTTTTGTGGTTATACATATTTGCAGTGTCTCAGAGCGTACTTTTATAAATTGTGGTTTTCAACAAATTTCACAGAAAAATCCATAATCTGACTTTACGATGTCATAAAACAAAAACTAAAAAGAAATTTACAAAACCCCAGCTACAAATTTTAGGAATATCTATCTCCTTTCAGAAAATAATGAGTATATGTAAAAATTTTGAAGTATGTGAAACTAGATACATTTTTTCAAAACCCTATGAAAATCACAAAATTCACCATAACTTACTTTTAAAACATTTTTTTACAAATCTGGTACTACAAATTGTCGGGCTTGATGAGACCATTCATCTACTAGAAAATTATTGAAAAACTCAAAAGTATGTAAAACTAGATACGAAAAAACCAAAAACCATAAATATACCATTTTTGAGATAATTGTGGTTGTTGCCATGGTAACCTCTGTACAGATATGTACAGATACATGAGTATAACCATGTGCAAAAAACAGAATTAAGATGTGTGGTGTATGTCTCAAGTTATAACCAGAAACATGAAATTTAACTTTTTGGAAGTACATGCCCGGTTGCACTATATGCATTTGTGTGCATGCATAATAGATATGTACATTAATATTTAATGTACTAGTACGTAAGCAGCATAACTTAGATACGTCTAAAGAGAACCTTGGTTTGTTACTTTCTGGACTATTATGATGACATTGAATGGCAATGATACATAGCTATATGTACATATAATAAAACCATATGCTACCAGTTACACATAGTTATACACACATAATATTACATAGCAAGTCATATATTTTACTAGTGCAATAGATTTCAGTAAAGTTTCATATAGAGGATAGAGAAAGATTTACTGCATCTAGAATGGTGCTGGAAATGAGGCAGTGAAGAAATGTACATTTTAACACTGTGAAATGCATACAGGATGTAAAAAATCCTGTAGCTGAAATCAACATTTTCTATATTGTGCATCTGCTTTATACTGCGCTAGTAATATAGCTAGCAATGTCTCGCTCCTGTGTTGTATTTACTACCCACAATATGTATTTCATTAATAAGTAAAAAAGCACATCATTTGTACAGCAACTATAATTTTCAGTTCACAAATTGAAGTTCTTGACACCTTCAGGATTCTTTTTTTCTGAGGGATGTTACATCACTACAATTAATGTAGATTTGCTCTTTTACTTCTGTCCATTGAGTGCAGCTTTCTTCTCCTAATCTGTTTCATCACTAGTTATGTATAGTTCTTATAGGTAGCATCTGTAAAAATGTTGTTACAATAAAAATATTGCTATGGCAATTTTTTTCTGTGACAAACCTTGAATTAATGTATACTATTCCTTGTACAGTGTCATTCATAGCTTTCACAAGATCCAGCCATGATCACAGGTTTCTCCACTGCCTAACTTCAATAGACCACAAAATACTCATTTCCAAGAACTATAGCAGAACTTACTATGTGATTTCATCTACAGTACTACCACAAGACATCATCAGCAGTCCAAGTTTTGAAAGCATCAGTAACTACTTTGTAACTTCCTTTGACAACTTTACGTAGCTAGGTGATGTTGATGGTAGATCCCACTGCCATGCAATGATAGATAACAAATTAATAATGAATCATGAATTAGCCACATCTTCTTACCTCACAATTGCTACAAATGTAGTTCTTCCTACTGTATATGTCTTTCTGCAAAGTTCCCTATGTCAGGGTAGCTTGCACTTGCAGTCATCTATAAAGTAGACTTAACCAATTCACTGTGAGGTAGTTGTACTAGAGATGATGAGTGCTTGTGGTATGCACCCAGTTGTCTCTCGACCCAGGGGGTGTTATCCTCTACTCCTTTTACCAGCAAGTAACATGCGATTTTGTAGCCGCCAAATTCGTGTAGCACTGTAGCTAGCTACTGTAGCAAAGGTATACAATTAATTTTGGCGTCGCTAGAAACTGTCGGAAAAGGATGGAAGAGGCGATATCTATGAACGATCATAAATGCTGTGACAGTTTTTATAGCTATACTTGCAGGTAAGTCTGCCATGGAGCACAAGCACTGTTCTAGTTCTGGATGACAACAAGCTGCATCATTGCTAGAGCCTCGTTATTAACTGCGACTAGAACAATCGGAAGAAACATGCAGCTAAGGTGATTGTGTGCAATCTGTGCATGCATGCATGCTGTTGGTATATATATACGAGCATGATAGAGCAGTGACCTCATCCATGCGCAGCCATATAGCTAGTGCGGTGGATGCACAGTGGCTAATTAGATTGTGTCCACACTGATTAGTAAAAATATTTATGTGCTTGAATGCATTCCTGTCAACTTCTTAGTCAGCCTTAGCCTACACTAACAGAGCAAAGCCCAACACACACACACACACACACATACACACACACACACACACACACACATACACATACAAACACACACAAAAGACAATACCTTCAGCTACCACTTGCCTACCTGACTGCATCTGTGTGCTAGCTACTCATGTAGGCTGGTGCTAAGAGTCATCGTAAGCATAATCCTTCGAGGGCAGGACTAGTATTATGCGTAACTCACAGAAAGGTGTACCATACAGTATCTCATGTGAATGTGTGGGCATGGCAGTATCACCTGTACCTTCACCCACTACATATGTTATATCATAGCTATGGATGGTCTGCCTCTCCAGTTGTCACTAGGTTGCCGCTTAACACCTGGGTAACTGTACTGGGCATCAAACCTGATTGAAACCTCTGAGTCAATTACCAAACTCAGACCACTTTAACTGCCTCATTTACTCTCTCCTCTCTCTCTCTCTCTCTCTCTCTGTCTCTCTGTCTCTCTGTCTCTCTCTGTCTCTCTCTCTCTCTGTCTCTCTCTCTCTGCTCTCTCTCTCTCTCTCTCTCTCTCTCTCTCTCTCTCTCTCTCTCTCTCTCTCTCTCTCTCTCTCTCTCTCTCTCTCTCTCTCTCTCTCTCTCTCTCTCTCTCTCCCGCACACACACACAAACACACACACACAAACACACACACACATACTAGCTACTACACAACATTAAATTTTTCCATGTATCAAAGCACTGATTGTGCCTACCAAAGGTAATGGATTTGACAGTGACAGACTGTTAGCAGCTACAGAATTTTTTTGTGATTTATAATGTCCGTGCTTGCACACATGCATGAGTCAAAATCAATAGCAAAGTATAAAGTCCTTTCAAACTATTGGCACACAGACTAACAGCTGTTCCTTCAAGCCATTAAAACGAATATCAAGACACACGGTAGTGTGTCGTGCGGCCCAAGAAGCCGGCGTGTAACACCCGTGAGTATATTGACAGGAAGAAAGAAAACGCAATTTTCGCACCTCCGTAGCTCTGTGCTTCCTTGATGAAACAAGGCGATTTTTGCTGTGGAGATTCCCTCCAACTGCAGCACTCCACATTCCAAATTTTAGCGAAATCACTTCTCGCATTCCCGAGATATGCGACTTCAAAAATTGGCTCAGTTTCTTCGTTTTTTTTCTTCTTTTTCTTGTCGCACACTTACAAAAACTGCTATAACACTCGAACGCCATATCCGATTGCCTTAAAATTTGGCACACAGAAGGGGAATATAAAGGCGCATCTCGGTACCAACTTTGGCTGGAATACCATAAACAGGCAAAGAGTTATGAGCGATTATTCACGACAAATAACACCAATATGTTGTCACGCCTACAGGGTAAACCGCACATGGGAAGAAGCTGAAAATCGGTGGGTGAATAGGTTAACTATTGAACCTCAAACCTTTTGTGGTTTGAAAGAAATCGAGCTAAAAACCAGGAAGATACAATGAAAAAACCAACAGTGTGTAACAATTACGCAATCGAGATCAGCTAATAAAAAAACGACTGCTTGCCACGCCTACCAGATAAACCGCTTAGGGTAATGCTTTGAAAATCGTTGTACAGATGGAGTAATCATCTTAGAAAGGCTCATCAATGGTGTAGAAGAATCAGACTTAAAGCCACGGAGTTATAACACGAAATCCAACTTGGTGCGGCAAGTGCGAGATCGAGATACTCTAATAGAGCAGTCATCGTAATAGAGCAGTCACCCTGAAGAGAATTCAAGAGATCAGCTAGAAATAAGAAACCTGTATAGAGATCAGCTACACACAAGTCACCCTGTAGAGAGATCAGCTAGAAGAAGTTACCTTGTAGGGAGTTCATGCAACTATGGAAAGAGATAGTTCAGCTAGAAAAAATCACCTTGTAGAGTTCAGCTACAAAGAAACCACCATGTAGAGTTCAGCTACAAACAAATCGCCCTGTGGAGAGATCAATAGAAGAAGTTACTTTGCAAAGAGTTCAGCTACAAAGAAACCATCATGTAGAGAGTTCAGCTACAAACAAATCTCCCTGTAGAGAGATCAGCTAGAAGAAGTTACCTTGTAGAGAGTTCGGCTTCAAACAAATCACACTGTAGAAAGATCAGCTAGAAGAGGTCACCTTGTAGAGAGTTCAGTTACAAAAAAACCACCATGTAGAGAGCTCAGCTACAAACTAGAGACCTTGTAGAGACATCAGCTAGAAGAAGGTACCTTGTAGAGAGTTCAGCTACAAAGAAACCATTCTTTAAAGAGCTCAGCTGCAAACAAATCACCTATAAAGAATTCAGCTACAAATAAATCACCCTGTAGAAAGATGAGCTAGAAAAAGTTACCTTGTAGAGAGTTCAGTTACAAAGAAACCACCATGTAGAGAATACAGCTACAAACTAGTGACCCTGTAAAGACATCAGCTAGAAGAAGTTACCTTGAGAGAGCTCAGCTACAAAGAAACCATTATTTAAAGAGCTCAGCTGCAAACAAATCACCTATACAGAATTCAGCTACAAACAAATCACCATGTAGAGAGATTAGCTAGAAGAAGTTAACTTGTAGAGAGTTCAGCTACAAAGAAACCATCATTTAGAGAGTTCAGCTTCAAACAAATCACCTGTAGAGAGTTCAGCTACAAACAAATCTCCCTGTAGAGAGATCAGCTAGAAGAAGTTACCTTGTAGATCGTTCAGCTACAAACAAATCACCCTGTAGAGAGATCAGCTAGAAGAAGTTACCTTGTAGAGAGTTCAGCTATAAAGAAACCACCATGTAGAGAGTTCAGCTGAAAAGAAATCACCCTGTATAAAATTCTGCCACGAACAAATTGCCCTGTAGAAAGATTAGTTAGAAGAAGTTACCTTGTAGAGAGTTCAGCTACAAAGAAACCATTCTGTAAAGAGCTCAGCTGCAAACAAATCACCTGTACAGAATTCAGCTACAAACAAATCACCCTGTAGAGAGATCAGCTAGAAGAAATTACTTTGTAGAGAGTTCAGCTACAAAGAAACCACCATGTAGAGAGTTCAGCTGCAAACAAATCACCCTGTAGAAAATACAGCCACAAACAAATTGCCCTGTAGAAAGATCAGTTAGAAGAAGTTACCTTTTAGAGAGTTCAGCTACAAAGAAACCACCCTGTAGAGAGATCAGCTAGAAGAAGTTACCTTGTAGATCGTTCAGCTACAAACAAATCACCCTGTAGAGAGATCAGCTAGAAGAAGTTACCTTGTAGAGAGTTCAGCTACAAAGAAACCACCATGTAGAGAGTTCAGCTGCAAAGAAATCACCCTGTAGAAAATTCTGCCAGAAACAAATTACCCTGTAGAAAGATCAGTTAGAAGAAGTTACCTTTTAGAGAGTTCAGCTACAAAGAAACCATTCTGTAAAGAACTCAGCTGCAAACAAATCACCTGTACAGAATTCATCTACAAACAAATCACCCTGTAGAGAGATCAGCTAGAAGAAGTTACCTTGTAGATAGTTCAGCTACAAACAAATCTCCCTGTAGAGAGATCAGCTAGAAGAAATTACCTTGTAGAGAGTTCAGCTACAAAGAAACCATTCTGTAAAGAGCTCAGCTGCAAACAAATTACCTGTACAGAATTCAGCTACAAACAAATCACCCTGTAGAGAGATCAGCTAGAAGATATTACCTTGTAGATAGTTCAGCTACAAACAAATCACCCTGTAGAAAGATCAGTTAGAAGAAGTTACTTTGTAGAGAGTTCAGCTACAAAGAAACCATTTTGTAAAGAGCTCAGCTGCAAACACATCACCTGTACAGAATTCAGCTATGAACAAATCACCCTTTAGAGAGATCAGCTAGAAGAAGTTACCTTGTAGATAGTTCAGCTACAAACAAATCTCCCTGTAGAGAGATCAGCTAGAAGAAATTGCCTTGTAGAGAGTTCAGCTAAAAAGAAACCATCATGTGGAGAGTTCAGCTGCAAAGAAATCACCACTGCCCAAATTTCAAGGCAATAGCTCTTTCCAATCTGAAGTTATCAATTGTTAAAGTTGGCAAATTGGATGTGTGTGGAAGGCCCCTTTTTGCAAATCCGGTCACATATGTATTATATATATAATTTGTACATTTACTGATAAAATATTTAAAGTATATCTACTTCATTTTTACTTCTTCCTGTAGTAAAGAAAAAAACATAGGTTAAAAAAGTCCCAAAGCTGGCCATAGGCCGGCTTTGGGGTATACAAATACAAAAAGAAATGAAATCTAATCCAAAACAGCCAAGCTGTAAAAAAAGTGTGTGGCCCTCAGAAAGGCTATGGTGCAAAAAGATGTGAAATCCAAGGTGGCGGCCAAGAAATGGCTGTGATGGTAGGTTAATGGTAAAAATTTTAATAACGACAATTCAGGTGAATTTTTGTGCCGCTTCACAAAATTTACCTGAATTGTCATTATTAAAATTTTTACCATTAACCTACCATCACAGCCATTTCTTGGCCGCCACCTTGGATTTCACATCTTATTTCACCATAGCCTTTCTGAGGGCCGCACACTTTTTTTACAGCTTGGCTGTTTTGGATTAGATAACCATTAACACTAATGAAATAATGTGCTGTGGTGGATTCCCAGTATGCAAATTCATAGAATTTTTTGCACTACACATTACTCTCTACTTCGAAGAGCTTTTGCTCAATATGCTTCACACATCACTGTGGAGATTATTGTGAACACTTGGCACTTTTAAGTTAGTTTTAATATAGAAAAAGCTAGCTACCACCATTAGCAGGACACATGTGCATAGATGGATTGCATTCCATCTTAAGAGCCTCTGTGATTGAAACTTACTTTGCTACATACTTAATGCATGTTCCTGACATGTAGATATTTATTATAGTGCACACAATAGTTGCTAACAGGTGACTAGAAATTCATTTACAACAGAACAAAGTAATGTTAAAGTTTAATATGTATTCAACCAAAAGCATTTAAAAGTAGGGCTACCAAAAAAGTCACCATTTAAGAAAGGTCCCTATTTAACAACTGGGTAAACCGGAGCAATGTGAGTAACCTTTCTTGCTCAAGGAAGCAGCAACAGCAACTGAGCATCAACCCTGGCTGAAACCTTACAATTACCAAACTTTGATTGTGCCTACTAAAATTCATGCATTTGATAGTGACAGACCGTTAGCAGCTATAGAAGTTTTTTGTGATTCAAAATGTCTATAGACCATGCTTACATGAATGAATAGCAAAGTATATAAGTCCCTTCCAAGCATTGGCGACACAAACACACTAACAGCTGTTACTTCAAGCCACTAAATGGATATAACCACTAATGAAATAACATTAACGTGCTGTGGTGGATGCCCAGTGTGGAAATTCATAGAGTAGATTATTAAGTTACACTTCACTGCCTGCTTTGAAGAGCAACGTGTTTCACATATTGCTGTGGAAAAATTGTGAACACTTGACACTTTAAACACATAAAGCTGCAGCTACCACCATGCAGGATCAGGTAACATAGTTAAGCAGGACACATGTACATAGATGGATTGCATTCCATCTTATGAGCCTCTGAGATTAAACTCTTACCTTGCTGACATGATAGAATTTTGTTCACACATTGCTGCTAAAAGGTGACCAGAAACTCATTTACAACATAACAAAGAAATGGGCAGGTAGCTATAGTTTATGTATTTAACCAAAAGGTCTACCAAAACATTTGAATATAGTTATGTGTAATTCTTCAACTCTATGAATATGACCAATTAGCTGCCACCACCCTTCTCACTCATGCAGTTTCTTAGCAAATAGCTAATTTTAGGAAAACTTTATTCCTCATGCAAGTCCTTGCACATTAGTAGCTACTAGTTACATGTGAATGATGATCACATCTAGTTGGTCTCATAATGTTATTATCTACACAAAAACAGCCAAGTTGTGAAAAAATGGTGCGGCCTTAAAAAGCCTAAGTGAAAAAAGTTTTGAAATTAAAGGTGGTGGCCAAGAAATGGCTGCAATGATGTTAATGCTAATAAATTTTAACAATGCACACAGCCATTATTAAAATTTTTAGCATTGACATCATTGCAGCCATTTCTTGGCCGCCACCTTTGATTTCAAAACTTTTTTCACCCAGGCTTTTTAAGGCTGCACCATTTTTTCACAGCTTGGCTGTTTTTGTGTGGATTTCACTCCTTTTTGTACTTTACAAGGCCCCAAAACTAGCCTATGGCTGACTTTGAGGTTTGTCTTTACTCACATTTCTTCTTTTCTATGTAGATACAATGATGATTATTGAAGACAGATTTATAAATGTATTTCATTGCATGATTTAATTCAATATTTGATAATATTATTGTAATACTCTAATAGAGTGCACATTTTTTGAGGACTTCTAATAGAAAATACATAGAATGTTCTAGAACAGTCTAGAACTTCTATTGGTAGATCTATGAAATTACAAACGTTTGACTATAAGCAGATTTCAACTAGAAATTTCATTTATAAAGCAGAAATTAAGTAAGGTGATCAGTCAAGGTAGCAGTGGTTCAGTGGTTAAGGATGGAGGTGTTAGGTATGGAGGTGTTAGGTATGGAGGTGTTAGGTATGGAGGTCCCTGGTTCGAACTCTGGTAAGTTGTTTTTTTCGACATTTTTTGCACACCTTTTTTACCCCGTGGTGACTGCTCTATTAGAGTATCTCGATCCCGCGATTTTACACTTGCTTAGTTTTTGCTTTATAACTTTGTCCATAGGCGATTCTAAGGGGGGGCCAGGGGGGGCCAAGGCCCCCCCTGTTAAAAAATAACTTTTAAAAAATCTTGGGGAAAAGTTGCTGTATAGATTGGCATTGTTATTTTTAGCATTTTTCATGTTTTTAGAACAAATTTTAGGTTGTTTTCAAGCCTTTAAATTGCAAAAATCCTGCAGCTTCTGGGGGTTGCACCCCAGACCCCCCTGAAAATTCTACTTTATACTATAGCCAAACAACAATAGTTATGCTGTTCCCTACTGGGCCCCCCCCCCTGTAGGTCAGGTCTAGAATCGCCACTGACTTTGTCGCTGTAACTCTATTGCTATTCAAACTATCAAAAGGCACTGCTACGATGATCAGCCTATCTACACACCAATTTTCAAGTTATTTCTATGCTTGGTTTACCCTGTAGCCGTGACAGAAGTTTGATCTGTTTTTACGTGAATAAACGTCCATAACTCCTTGAATATTACTCAGACTTACAACAAACTTGGTACGTGAATCCACCGTTACACGTTCTTAATAATTTGTGCCAAAGATCGAGGCAATCGAGTTACACGTTTGCATTTTATAGCAATTTTTGCAAAGTGTGCGAAAAGAAATCGAAGCCCCCGTAGCTCCCCGTACGGCATAAGAAGAAAAAACGAAGAAATTAAAACGAAATTTTGGACGCCCATATCTCGCAAATGGCTGTTGTGAATTTAATCTAATTTGCTGTGTGGCGTACCCTACCTGGGGGACAGCTATTATGCAAAAATAGTATGCTTTGGAGAAGAGGCCATGGAGCTATGCATGCGTGAAAAAGCTGTTTTCTTTCTTCCTGTAAATATACTCACGGTGTGGTCGCCGGCTTTCTTGGCCGCTCGACACACTACCGTGTGTCTTGATATCTCATAATGTTATTATAAGGCATACAGGTCTCCAAATCTGTATAGTAAATCTGTATAAGACCTCTTTATTATGGACTATTGATAGTACACATATACAATCAAAAATCAGTAATTTATTGTTATACACTACATACACTTGTCAGAAAGTGCCCAGTGGCAGTGACACAAAGACTAACACCTGTTGGTTTGACAACCATCCACTATAGGATTGCTGGAAAGACTATACCACAGTTGGCTGTGGTGCCTCAACAGAGACTAGGGAAGGTCACAACATTACAGTATATACTGTGTTAACATCATCCATAACTGACCAAAGAGTTGAGATTAGCCATATTGTATATTGTCAATGTAGACTTGCGTGCATCATGTATCAGGTAATGTAGGCAGTATAATGCAGCTATTGCACACAGAAACTAGCTATATGTAAAATGATATGATATCATCATAGCTAATTTGATAGCTTGCTTCAGTTATAAAATTAATGTAAAGCAACATTACAATAATATGTCACCCGAGCGATAACCGGGAATGCTAGGATGGCATCAACTTAGTCACTGCACTGTAGCTATGTTACACATAATCACCCACATAACTGTAAAGGCATATATTCCCAATTGCTTATATATACACTAGGGGAAATTTTTATGGTGTACATGTATAATATTCATAGCCACTTACATTTCCTTTATTATTATATTCATGAAATGCACTATTTCTTTTTTATCTCCTGGCAACCAAGTGCAGGTTATTTTATCATAGTAATCAGTACCTTTCCACAAATCCAGGTATATCATTGTAGTATACATTAAAGTATATAGCATGAAGATGGTGAACCGCTGAAACAGTAAGTAAAGCCATCGCTAGATATTTACTAAAATAAACACTTTGTCACAACGCCATACTCCCCAGCTGTCTGTCACTATTCATGACAAATTCTAACATCCATATTGTACAAAGACACAAAGTGTAACACACAATTAAGGCCATAAATTCATGTAATATTTACCTTGGCATACAGTACATAACTATCCAGCTCCGTGTGTTGACTGTTTACATTGTCATGTTGAAAGCCCTAAAGGGTTGAGTATCATCACTGTATGCCATAGCTTCTTTTTTCTGTAGCACGGTAAGTCACTGAGAAATATGGTGTAGTTGATTTAGATACAATTCTGGCATCACGTAAAGTTAATTTTAAAAGTAAAATAGAGCTTCCTTAGTATAACAATTCATATACCACTAAAATGTTATTGCAGCAGCATAATATGGGTTACAGTTAGGGACCCGCCGATTATGCTGGCATAATCGGCAGGTCCACATTACTGACCATTCAATGCTTGCATTGAATGGTCAGTAATGTGGCAGTTGCCTTTCAACATTTCTAAATGTAAAATACTACATATAGGTCAGTTTAATCCAAGATATTGTTATAAGATGGATGGGATGGACATTGTTAAGGTAAATGAGGAAAAGGATTTGGGGGTGTTGATTGATTGCAATCTCAAGTTTCATAGTCAGTGTTCGGCAGTGGTTAATAAAGCTAATAGACTTCTTGGCCTTATTAAACAGACCTTTTTCGGATATTTCTGTAGATTCATTTACATGTTTATACAAATCAATAGTACGTCCTATTTTAGAATATGGTAACTTGGTTTGGGGACCTTACTATAAAACAGACATCCAAAAATTAGAAAAAATCCAACGGAAAACAACTAGAATGATCAAATCTATAAGAAATCTTGACTACGAGGAACGGTTGAAAGTACTTAACTTGCCATCATTACATTATAGACGTTATAGAGGTGACATGATTGCTGTCTACAATATGCTACATGATAAGTATGATATAGACCATTCTGATTTTTTTTACTTTTCACCCATTCAGTGGCGTAGCCAAACCCGGGCAAGCCAGGGCATTGCCCGGGCATCAGACTTCTTTGCCCCACCATCAGCTCCTAGAGTAATTATAAAGACGTGGGCTGGATAGCTCGAGATTTTGCTAATGTTACTTAACTAGTCACTGTACAAGAATAAGTATAGCACAACTTATACAACACTCACCGTGCCATTTTTGCCGATGGTTTCCTTCTTTTTGGCTAAACAGAGATGGGGTTATCCAAGGGATTTTCCCTCCGAGTAACTTGATTGTGCACAAATAGAGGAGGCAATAAATAGAAGCAAGATCACGTGATTACAAAAAACTGCGCAGCATTGTGGCAAGGAGTGAAGGACAAAGAATTGGTTTCACTATAGTGGGCTGGACGGTTTACATTTGGATTAAGTAATCACGGTAGCTATTGGTGTGGTCAAAACTCGGGAGGCAAAGCAGTCTAGAGGTATTTGTGAAATTAGCACCCATCTATCCGTGTGGATACTGCTCAGTTCAAACGGTATGGAGTACTTGTTCAGTCAGCAATTCTTTTCTTTTTGTTTCCACTTTTCTAGGCTAACAACTGTAGTGGCAGAGCATTAGTCATCACGTGATAGAGCGCCTCGTGCTTTAATTCAAGAATCTTAGTAGTCTGGTATTAAGACACATGTAGCTAGATGTATGTAATGTGTTAGAAGGCCAATAGCTAGCTAGGCGTTCGCTTCTATTAGGCTGATATTAGTCATCTTGCATACAGTAGTGTAGGATGATACATAATGCATTTTAAAAATGTTATATTGATGTACATATGAAGATGGGCATGTGTACGTGTGTTACATAGGAAATGGCTTGCCCACCCATTGCCCAGGCATGGCGAAAAGTCTGGCTACGCCACTGCACCCATTACCCATACCAGAGGTCATACATTTAAGCTATTTAAGTATTTTTCAAGAACAGATGCCAGGAAATATTTTTTTACAAGAAGAGTTGTTGAACCATGGAATAATTTACCCCAAGAAGTAGCATGTGCAGCATCAGTTGATGATTTTAAGAAATTGATTGACCAATATTCATCTAACACTATGTATAAATGTATGTAATTAGTCTACTTGTACTTTTTTTACCTGTTGATCAGGTGTAACAGGCTGTTTAGCCTTATAAATTACCTGTAATAAATAATAATAATAAAAATAATAATTATGAGCATAATGGTGGGGACTATTCTACGGAACGGAACGGAACGATGGACTAAACCACGGAACGGAACGGAACGCTTTATAAAATTGAAGCTTGCAACTTACCATTGCTGAAACTTCCCTTATAAGTTAGCAGTGGCATCTCCAGTGGGTGATTAAACATAAGATAAAAAGAATTAACGGATCGATTGTGGGTTTTTGTTGGTTGTCATTAGTAACGAAGTATTATTGTGGGATGAGCTGTATCAGTGATGTTCATCCATACGGAAGGGAACTTTATGTGAGCTGTTTTTCTTATTTAGACTTTAGAAAACAGTCTGGGCCGGTCTTTCAAGTCATAAGTCAGTGTATAAATAAAGCAAGCAGGAAGATACTGGTAACAGGAAAGAGCCAGCTGAATTAAAACTTGAAGAATTTTGTGCAGTGTGTGAGGAGCAAATATTTTGGCAGACCGCAAGGAGGGTATATTCTGCAAACATCACTGAAGTGTATGCATGGAGTTATTTATATGGACTAATGCCGTATTCAATAGTGAGCTGATTTTATCTGTTGCACAATTCAAGGTTGTGTCTGACTGCTAGCCTTGAATCAGCCAAAACTCCAAGATCAGCCAAATCTCTATTATAAGCCGCATGTGAAACCATGCCTGTAGCCACCAGGCAAACGTGATTTGGACCAGGATGTGTGTGTAATTTCAATGTATCTAATCAGACCTGAAATGGAACACTCACATTAATTACATACCACCTAAGAATCCTAGGATTTCTTAAGTGTAACATTTCACATGCTTCACTTCAAACAAAACAGGTTAAATTTGTTCATCTATTTTCAAGTGATTCCCAGTCCAGCTGGTCCATGAAATTACAATGGGATCACATGTATTTGTTACAGTGTGGGCTGTCCTGTGTTGGATCTACTCTAGAGTTGAGATTTCAAGGTAGACTCGCTGCCAATCTACTGACACTAGTACTGTTGTAGCATGTTTAAGTGGAGGACAAATGAAATAGTAATGCTAGATTATTTATGTATTTTTCATAATGAAATTGATATCCCATTTTGATTTGTACTTCCACTTTGCAACATATTCAAGAACAAGAGGCTACCACACTTAATCTCCAACCACTGTCATTAATTAACCAAGATCTCACTAGTCTGTAATTCACCCTATTGTAGTGATTTTATTGATTCATCTGTATGTTTTCTTCGTTTTCCTTTGAAGTTGTACCAGGAGTTCATAATAAGGTGGAGTGTCTAACTTGAACGCATTCACCAAACACCCTGCTTAAAGTAACACCTCGGCCTTATTTCAGAACAAAGGCTTTACCTTCTTCAGCAACACTAATCAACAGTTTTCTATCCCCCAGTAAAGGTGTTGATTTGATGAAAGGTGAACTTTACGCAGGGTGTTTGTACAGGCCATACTGAGAGTTAGACACTCTCTCCCATACAAATCAGTATTACGAACTCTTGGTTGTACAGTATAGGTAAACAAAGATAAGTTTCTCTCCCATCTTATTCTAAGATTTCTATTGACAAGGAAAATTCAATTATTTGTATACAGGCTCAAAATTGAGAAAATATAAAGAAAGTGAATTAATATTATACAGTCAGTTTGCTTTTGGATATTTAATGTCTCCAACCACAACAAAAATTCGATGAATCCATGCATCTCATCACTGATCGTCTGAAAGTGATACCTCACTCAATCAACCATATAATCTGTTTATTAGACTGAATAAAGTCATGATTACTTAAACAATCAATTAATGTTTTATAATTACCCTATTCCATTTTCCTGGAGGTTCCACTGATAAAATGCAATGATAGCAGCTAGCCAAGCTGCAAGTTGATTCAGAAAGCATTCCATTCTGTAAAATAGACCCCATCCAGAATTCAACTCAGTACTCAGGCTGAGATATCTGACAATAGTCCACTACTCTGTTAATGAATCATTGATGTTCACACAATATAGCCTCCTTGAGGTATCTGAATGTTTGCTCCTCACACACTGCACAAAATTCCTTTAGATTCTGCTTAATTCAGCTTGTCACCATACTTGTTTCCTTTGTAGTGTAGCTATACACATACTGATTTATGCCGATTAGAAAGGCTGGGCCTCAGACTGTACATTCTAAAGTCAAGTAAGTAAAAATAACTCACATACTAGTAAAAACAAGTCATGCATTAGTTCCCTACTTGATATATCCGAAGATGAACACACTGAGTCAGCTATTCCCACAATTAGTACTTCGTTACTAATGACAACCAACAAGAACCCACAATCGATCCTTAAATTCGTTTTATCTTTCTTGGGGTAACGTTTGATTACCTGCTGGAAGTGCCACTGATAACTTGTACAGCAATGGTAAGCTGCAAGCTTCAATCTGAGAAAGCATTCCGTTCCGCAGTTTAGTCCATCATTCCGTTCCGTTCCGTTCCGTTCCGTTCCGTAGAATAGTCCCCACCGAGCATAATAGGTGTCTGAAAGCATTGAGCATAATGCTAGCATAATAGGTAGAATATTTGTGTAATAGTATGAATTCTTGCTTATCAAAATAGCTATCACAGAAAGATCGATATACTCTAATAGAACAGTCAGTAACTCTAACAGAAAAATCATATAGCTGACTGTTCTATTAGAGTATATCGATCTTTTCTGTGATATGCACTTTGACAAGTAAGATTTTGCTGCAGCCACTTATTATTTATCCATAAATTGGAAATTATTAGCAGAGCATGAGAACTGAGGCATAAATAATTGGGCATAATTTGAGCATAATGGGTAAGTATCAGGGGCGTAGGGAGGGGGGTTCCGAGGGGTTCAGGAACCTCCCCTCTAAAATTTAGACTTCTGAGTTTACAGCATGTAGGATCCTAACATACCATTTAGTGTGGCAGGATAAAATGAGTGGGTAATATAGTGTATGGCAGAGCACAACATTTGATAAAGCTTGCATTCATCTCTCAGGGTAGTCTCGCGTGGCCAGACCACTTTTTCTCGGCACGGCGTTTATCGATTGAATTATAAGCGCCTGCTCGAAAAAGGGTCTGGTGACAAATCAACTGTACATGTTGTAAAATAATTAATTATATATGTCTGTGCAAGTTACAATTCTATTTAATCATATAGGTATTCTTATCAGGTAAATTTCTGGACCAGAACTACTGATTTTTTTTATAGCTAGCTAGCTAGCTAGCTGTATGACAATCACAACATTAGGACTTTAGTCTTTTTGTCCATTTAGGATGTATAAAAGTATTATAGTTAGCTATCAGTTTTCTTAAATTTTCATGCTGTAGAGCTCGAGGCATCCACTTAGTAGTCTATAGAGAACATCAGTAGTAGCTGTTATAATCACCTGCTTTGGTTTCATCGATTGTATTCTCATCTTTTCACAAACTTTGTTTACCGCTTCTCCAACTAATACCATCGCTTCTGTAGTAGAGCAATTCTCTTCCACTAGCTCTTGACTGTTACTCTCTACCGATTCACCAGCACTTACTATCACCTCTGCGGATGCACAAAGATTCTCCACTATGAATTCGCTATAACTAGCCATCACTGAACAGAGCGAGCGTTCAGATCAATTTAGTTTATACCAGTAAGCGCGCGCTGATTAACTATAGCCGGCTATGTAGTTGACAAATCGTTATCTACAGAAACTTGTAGGTAACAAGAACGAGTTGCCTATTCGGTTGTCACCAGACCCTTTTTCGAGCAGGCGCTTATAATTTTAATCGATAAGCGCCTTGCTGAGAAAAGCGGTCTGGCCACGCGAGACTACTCTCAGGGAAGGATTTACAGAGATAACAAGTTAGATAAGCCTCTTCAAAAGATCGATATATTCTAATAGAGCAGTCAGGTATATACTCTAATAGACCAGTCAGGTATATACTCTAATAGAGCAGTCACGTATACTCTAATAAAATATGTATGTGAATATCCATATCCATATGTTAAGGAATTAGTGAAGTTCATCAGACATTCTAACATTAAATGCAAAACTGAGCATGACCTAATACAGTGTATAAAGATATAGAACTCCAATAATTTGTTATGCAAAATGAATCTATGCTATGCATATTTTGTAGTTAATTATAATCTGTGAATGCTATCCCACTAGGTACTTGTGAGAAGGCTAAAACCTGTGAATACAGGGAGCCATAAACATGTAACTAAAATAATGTTTTGATTGTAAATCATTCTATTTGTATCAGTGGATTCATGGTTCCTATACCAGTGAGATAACTATCACTTACAGATTACTATATGTGACTCTATGTGTTATGCTGTCTGTTTCCACTAGGTAGCTTTATCTAGTACTATAGCTTCATCCTAAAGGCACTTAGCGTAAGTGACCTATTATCGAGGTAGTATCGAACATAAAAATCACGTAACGTATTCGGAAGTTTACAATATTATTCCGCATACTCGTAAGGTGTTTATATGCAGCGAGGTTAGTAACAGGAAGGAAGCATCGTAATTGTAATTAGAAAAGTATTTATAAATATAGTGTAATATATTATTGGTAGCGAGCGTTGACCTACGTGTGGGAGCTTCACAGCTGATATAGCTTCACAGCCAAACGCCTACATATCCATTTACTATGAAAAAGGTAATTACTTTTTCTTGTGTTTGTGTACTTACAATAGGTGTGTAGACACAGGACGCACACAGAAATGAACCGCCCCCCGGCTCAGTCCCAGCCCATTGTCTATCAGCTAGGCTATAGTCTACAACAAAGAACAACAGATCTATTAATGTTGTGTTGCTACTCAGAGTTTGTCTGCATGCTTTAGGCCTAATTTGATTAGTATTAGTATTAGGTGTACAGGTAAGGAGGCTGTAAAGCCTGATAAGTCTTTACAAAAATGTCTAATGCTTTCGTCCAATCGTTCATAGCCAGTAGTAGTTGAGTTGAGCAAGATTTTCCAGAAGTGAAGCTGTTTTGTTAGGGTGGTATTACATTATTAGCCTGCAAGTGTTCCTGGATGTTGTCTTTAATAACAGATTCAAAGGGAGCACATTCATTTAGTACATTAGTAATGCACCTATCAATGTTAAGCCCCACTACCCCCCCTCCCGGGCTTACTAAGGGATTAGTGGGGGATTTTCGCCGAATTGATCAGAAATTTTGCCCCACTAGTGGGGCATTTGACCATTCGAAATTTTAGGCGTTTGCTTTAGCTTGCGAGCTATAAGAATTGATCTGTTTCCTAAAGTTTATTCCAGCGATACTACATGGAGATTTGACCAGTAGTTGTTCCCCAGTGGGTGGAGAATTTGATTTTTCAAAAAGTCAAATCCCCACCATTTCCCCCACTACGCCCGGGAGGGGGGAGGTGGGGGATAACATTGATAGGTGCATAAGCCTCACAGAAAATTCACTATATGCAGAATAAATGTCAAGTGGTGTTAGCTTAGTGTACTATGTACATCAAGATGCTGCTTCACCTTGAAATATCAAACACTGAGACCAACTGTTACTTGGGCTTCATCCTGGCCAACTACCATCAACTATCATCCACCCATCCTTAGCCTAGGCCTCCTCTGACACTCTTCCGACTCCAATGTATTTACAACTTTGGCCAGCTCCATTTGTCAACTTTGTAATTCTATTCAGCACTCATCTGCACTCAGCAAGGTACAGTAGATGCATTTGATCATGTTCCACATAAAAGATTATTAGTTAAATTACAACACTATGTGGTATCGGCAATCACATCTGTCAGTGGGTCAATACTTAATTGGCTCACCAGATGATCACAACGGGTAGCTTTAGATGTTCTTGTTCTGACTCAGTATCTAGGGTCCCTCAAGGGACAGTCCTTGGCCCCTTGATGTTTCTCCTGTACGTAAATGATATAACATGTAAATTCACCTTTAGGGTATTCTAAAGTTGACATCTCTATGTAAATGTTTATTAGCTAGTTATTATTTGCAATAAATACGTACAGGCTATTCAATGAAAGGGGACTAAGTGATTGTGGTTAAATTTAGTTAATGGTAAATTTAAACCTGCTAAGATGCATGGTAAAATGTTTTACAACGATGCCAATTACCATAAAGTCTTGAGTGATTCACTTGAAGTACATGATCACGTTAGGATTCCCCAGCAGGAACAAAACTGAAGTTTAACTAGGCTTGACTCATGCATAGTTCAGCTGAGAATGGAGCACAATATGTATGACTCTGGATCCTATAAGGAGCTTATTGTTACATTGTAATCAGGCTGTGTGAAGTTTTTTTTCAAATGAAATCATGTATAAAGGGTGTAATATAAATAGGTGTGGATGTAAACTGCATATCATACCACCTTCAATACCAAAAGGCCAACCATTACAAAACATAATTCTTGAGGTACACTTCATCATCAATATTATGCAATATGCACATCAGAAATCCTGTTGGTTCACAGTTGCTTGAATCTCAGAGACTTTGTTGACAATACCCTAAGCAGTAGTAAAACAGAAAATGGTATATGTTTACAAATTTGAGCATATTATTAGGTAATTGATCATGAGGGGTAACAAAACAGCCACTCTTCTGTAATCTCCTGCCAGGTTCCTTTCTTGTTTTTTGATTAGTATAGGTATTAGTCTGGATGTTGAAGGGTGATACTTGGAAAATAATGGTACCAAGATAAATTTCATATCATTAGTTGCAGAATTTTCTGGAGGACAACATATCCAAAATCATTATAAATCGTTATGGATGTTTGAAGTGCAACAAGGCATTAACCTCCAAAAATTTAAAATTTGTGTTGCTGATTATAACTCAATGTGTACAGGGAGTGTATAAACAGTGGAATGGACTACTGGAATGGTAGAATGGAATTTTTTTAAAGTTTAATATCATTTTTTACATCTAAATAAGTGCAACTTCTCCCTTTAAGTAAGCAAATAAATAGGATTCCCCTTGAAGTCAGCTCTTTTAGCATACTTTTCCTCACCACAACACTTGTATGACTTAAAACTCAGTACTTGTCTGCAACTAACTGTCTTAATGAAGGTTCAGTTCAGTGTACAATGTGGCACTGCCACAACAAACTTTGGCTTAAATTTGTTTTCTGACATAGCTAATTGTGGAAAAGGCTCATTATAAATGCTTACAAGATAGTCCCGTTTCACTTTACCCAAAGATTTACGCTTAGGCTCCTAGGTTAGTGGTAAACACCTTGTACACTTCTATGTTTGCCCTCCAGTGCCTAACTGGTAAAGTTGATAATAAATAAATGAATACTTCATTATACAGTGAATGTACTTTTTACAATGCATAGCTACATGTAATCAGCTAGCTAGCTAACTTTTTATCATTTGGGAACAAGCGTTAAGTCATGATCAGTATTCCCAATAAACCGCTTATGCAACTGACTTTACAGTACATTACATTGGTAAACTTTGTGAGGTGAATTATGTTAAAAGAGCTGACTTCAAGGGGAATCCTATTTATTTGCTTACTTAAGGTGAGTGGTTGTACTTATTTGGATACAAAAACTGATATTGAACTTTTAAAAATCCCATTCCCACCATTCCAGTAGTCCATTCCACTGTTTATACACTCCCATATGTACACCACATATCTTAATTCTGATTTTTGTACATGATTATTCCCATTATCTGTACTTATTTGTACACAGTTTGCCATGATAACAACCACAATTATCTCACGATTTGTATATTAATTTATGGGTTTCATATCTAGTTTTATAATAGCTACTTTGAGATAATAAGTCACTCTTTAGAGTTCCTATGGATATATATCAAGACACATGGTAGTGTGTCGTGCGGCCCAAGAAGCCGGCGCGCAACCCCGTGAGTATATTGACAGGAAGAAAGAAAACGCAATTTTCGCACCTCCGTAGCTCTGTGCTGCCTTGATGAAACAAGACAAATTTTGCTGTGTACATTCCCTCCAACTTCAGTACTCCACATTCCAAATTTGACCGAAATCGCTTCAGGCATTCCTGAGATATGCGACTTCAAAAATTGGCTTAGTTTCTTCGTTTTTTTCTTCTTATTTTTCTTCCTCTTTTCGCACACTTACAAAAACTGCTATAAAACGCGAACGCGTTATCCGATTGCCTTGAAATTTGGCACACAGAAGGGGGGTATAAATGCGCAACTCTGTACCAACTTTGGCTGGAATACCATAAACAGGCAAAGAGTTATGAGCGATTATGCACGAAAAATAACACCAATATGTTGTCACGCCTACAGGGTAAACCGCGTATGGGAAGAAGCTGAAAATCGGTGGGTGAATAGGTTAACTATTGAACCTCAAACCTTTTGTGGTTTGAAAGAAATCGAGCTAAAAACCAGGAAGATACAGCGAAAAAATCAACAGTGTGTAACAATTACGCAATCGAGATTAGCAAATTTTTATTATTATTATTATTATTATTATCTAATCCAAAACAGCCAAGCTGTAAAAAAAGTGTGCGGCCCTCAAAAAGGCTATGGTGAAAAAAGATGTGAAATCCAAGGTGGCGGCCAAGAAATGGCTGTGATGGTAGGTTAATGGTAAAAATTTTAATAACGACAATTCAGGTGAATTTGGTGCCGCTTGGTCAATTGGCACAAAATTCACCTGAATTGTCATTATTAAAATTTTTACCATTAACCTACCATCACAGCCATTTCTTGGCCTCCACCTTGGGTTTCACATCTTTTTTCACAATAGCCTTTTTGAGGGCCACACACTTTTTTTACAGCTTGGCTGTTTTGGATTAGATTTCACTTCTTTTTGTATTTGTATACCCCAAAGCCGGCCTATGGCCTGCTTTGGGACTTTTTTAACCTATCTTTTTTCTTTACCACAGGAAGAAGAAAAGATGAAGCAGATGTACCTTAAATATTTCTGATTTTATCAGTAAATGTACAAATTGTATATATAATACATATATTTATTACAGAACTGTCCATGGTGGTTTCTTTGTAACTGAACACTCTTCAAGGTAACTTCTTCTAGCTGTTCTCTCTACAGGGTGATTTATTTGTAGCTGGATTCTGTCCAGGTGATGTTTTTTGCTGCTGAGCTCTTTACAGAATGGTTTCTTTGTAGCTGAACTCTCTACAAGGTAACTTCTTCTAACTGATCTCTCTACAGGGAGATTTGTTTGTAGCTGAACTCTCTACAGGTGATTTGTTTGCAGCTGAACTATCTAGATGGTGGTTTCTTTGTAGCTGAACTCCCTACAAGGTAATTTCTTCTAGCTGAACTCTCTACATGGTGGTTTCTTTGTAGCTGAACTCTCTACAAGATAACTTCTTCTAACTGATCTTTCTACAGGGCAATTTGTTTGTGGCAGAATTTTCTACAGGGTGATTTCTTTGTAGCTGAACTCTCTACATGGTGGTTTCTTTTTACTGTAGCTGAACTCTCTACAAGGTAACTTCTTCTAACTGAACTCTCTACAGGGAGATTTGTTTGCAGCTGAACTTTCTTCATGATGGTTTCTTTGTAGCTGAACTCTCTACAAGGTAACTTCTTCTAGCTGAACTCCCTACATGGTGGTTTCTTTGTAGCTGAACTCTCTACAAGATGACTTCTTCTAGCTGATCTTTCTACGGGGTGATTTGTTTGTAGCTGATTTTTCTACAGGGTGATATGTTTGCAGCTGAACTCTCTATATGGTGGTTTCTTTGTAGCTGAACTCTCTACAAGGTGACTTCTTCTAGCTGATCTTTCTACGGGGTGATTTGTTTGTAGCTGATTTTTCTACAGGGTGATTTGTTTGCAGCTGAACTCTCTATATGGTGGTTTCTTTGTAGCTGAACTCTCTACAAGGTGACTTCTTCTAGCTGATCTCTCTACAGGGTGATTTGTTTGCAGCTGAACTCTCCACATGATGGTTTCTTTAAATTTGTAGCTGAACTCTCTACAAGGTAACTTCTTCTAGCTGATCTCTCTACAGGGTGATTTGTTTGTAGCTGAACTCTCTTCATGATGGTTTCTTTGTAGCTGAACTCTCTACAAGGTAACTTCTTCTAAACAGGGAGATTTGTTTGCAGCTGAACTCTCTTCATGATGGTTTCTTTGTAGCTGAACTCTCTACAAGTTAACTTCTTCTAGCTGAACTCACTACATGGTGGTTTCTTTGTAGCTGAACTCTCTACATGTGATTTGTTTGCAGCTGAACTCTCCACATGATGGTTTCTTTAAATTTGCAGCTGAACTCTCTACAAGGTAACTTCTTCTAGCTGATCTCTCTACAGGGTGATTTGTTTGTAGCTGAATTCTGTACAGGTGATTTGTTTGCAGCTGAGCTCTTTACAGAATGCTTTCTTTGTAGCTGAACTCTCTACAAGGTAACTTCTTCTAACTAAACTCTCTACAGGGAGACTTGTTTGCAGCTGAACTCTCTTCATGTTGGTTTCTTTGTAGCTGAACTCTCTACAAGGTAACTTCTTCTAGCTGAACTCCCTACATGGTGGTTTCTTTGTAGCTGAACTCTCTACAAGGTGACTTCTTCTAGCTGATCTTTCTACAGGGTGATGTGTTTGTAGCTGAATTCTGTACAGGTGATTTGTTTGCAGCTGAGCTCTCTACAAGGTAGTTTTTTCTAGCTGATGTCTCCACAAGGTCACTAGTTTGTAGCTGAACTTTCTACATGGTGGTTTCTTTGTAGCTGAACTCTCTACAAGGTAACTTCTTCTAGCTGATCTCTCTACAGGGAGATTGGTTTGTAGCTGAACTCTCTACAGGTGATTTTGTTTGCAGCTGAACTCTCCACATGATGGTTTCTTTGTAGCTGAACTCTCTACAAGGTAACTTCTTCTAGCTGATCTCTCTACAGGGTGATTTGTTTGTAGCTGAATTCTGTACAGGTGATTTGTTTGCAGCTGAGCTCTTTACAGAATGGTTTCTATGTAGCTGAACTCTTTACAAGGTAATTTCTTCTAGCTGATGTCTCTACAGGGTCACTAGTTTGTAAACGAATTCTCTACATTGTGGTTTCTTTGTAACTGAACTCTCTACAAGGAAACTTCTCCTAGCTGATCTCTCTCTACAGGAAGATTTGTTTGTAGCTGAACTCTCTACAGGTGATTTGTTTGCAGCTGAACTCTCTACATGATGGTTTCTTTGTAGCTGAACTCTCTACAAGTAAACTTCTTCTAGCTGATCTCTCTACAGGGTGATTTGTTTGTAGCTGAACTCTCTACATTGTGGTTTCTTTGTAGCTGAACTCTACAAGGTGATTTCTTCTAGCTGAATCATCTCTTTCTATAGTTGCATGAATTCCCTACAAGGTAACTTCTTCTAGCTGATCTCTCTACAGGGTGAATTGTTTGTGGCTGATCTCTCTACAGGGTGACTTGTTTGTAGCTGATCTCTATACAGGTTACTTGTTTCTAGCTGATCTCTTGAATTCTCTTCGGGTGACTGCTCTATTAGGATGACTGCTCTATTAGGATGACTGCTCTATTAGAGTATCTCGATCTCGCACTTTCTACACCAAGTTGGATTTCGTGTTATAACTCCATGGCTTTAAGTCTGACTCTTCTACACCATTGAAGAGCCTTTCTAAGATGATAACTCCATCTGTACAGCGATTTTCAAAGCATTACCCCAAGCGGTTTACCTGGTAGGCGTGGCAAGCAGTCGTTTTTTATTAGCTAATCTCAATTGCATAATTGTTACACACTGTTGGTTTTTTCGTTCTATCTTCCTGGGTTTTAGCTCGATTTCTTTCAAACCACGAAAGGTTTGAGGTTCAATAGTTAACCTATTCACCCACCGATTTTCAGCTTCTTCCCATACGTGGTTTACCCTGTAGGCGTGACAACATATTGGTGTTATTTTTCGTGAATAATCGCTCATACCTCTTAGCCTGTTTATCGTATTCCAGCCAAAGTTGGTACAGAGATGCGTCGTTATACCCCCTTTCTGTGTGCCAAATTTCAAGGCGATCGGATATGGCGTTGGCGTTTTATAGCAGTTTTTGTAAGTGTGCGAAAAGAGGAAGAAAAATAAGAAGAAAAAAACGAAGAAACTAAGCCAATTTTTGAAGTCGCATATCTCGGGAGCGCTTGAAGCGATTTCGCTCAAATTTGGAATGTGGAGTGCTGAAGGTGGAGGGAGTGTCCACAGCAAAAATCGTCTTGTTTCATCAAGGCAGCACAGAGCTACGGAGGTGCGAAAATTGCGTTTTCTTTCTTCCTGTCAATATACTCACGGGTGTTACGCGCCGGCTTCTAGGGCCGCACGACACACTACCGTGTGTCTTGATGCTTGCCACGCCTACCAGATAAACCACTTGGGGTAATGCTTTGAAAATCGTTGTACAGATGGAGTTATCATCTTAGAAAGGCTCTTCAATGGTGTAGAAAAATCAGACTTAAAGCCACGGAGTTATAACACGAAATCCAACTTGGTGTAGCAAGTGCGAGATCGAGATACTCTAATAGAGCAGTCATCCTAATAGAGCAGTCACCCTGAACAGAATTCAAGAGATCAGTTAGAAATAAGTAACCTGTATAGAGATCAGCTACAAACAAATCACCCTGTAGAGAGTTCAGCTACAAACAATTCACCCTGTTCAGACATCAGTTAGAAGAAGTTTTCTTGTAGAGAGTTCAGTTACAAACAAATCACCCTGTTGAAAGATCAGCTAGAAGATGTCACCTTATAGATAGTTCAGTTACAAAGAAACCACCATGTAGAGAATTCAGCTACAAACTAGTGACCCTGTAGATACATCAGCTAGAAGAAGTTACCTTGTAGAGAGTTCAGCTACAAAGAAACCATTCTGTAAAGAGCTCAGCTGCAAACAAATCACCTATACAGAATTCAGCTACAAACAAATCACCCTGTAGAGAGATCAGCTAGAAGAAGTTACCTTGTAGATAGTTCAGCTACAAACAAATCATCCTGTAGAGAGATCAGCTAGAAGAAGTTACCTTGTAGATAGTTCAGCTACAAACAATTCACCCTGTACAGAGCTCAGTTAAAAGAGGTTTCCTTCTAGAGAGTTCAGCTACAGACAAATCACCCTGTAGAGAGATCAGTTAGAAGAAGTTACCTTGTAGATCATTCAGCTACAAACAATTCACCCTGTAAAGAGATCAGCTAGAAGAAGTTACCTTGTAGAGAGTTCAGCTACAAAGAAACCATCATGTAGAGAATTCAGCTGCAAACAAATCATGTATAGAGAGTTCAGCTACAAACAAATCTCCCTGTAGAGAGATCAGCTAGAAGAAGTTTCCTTGTAGAGAGTTCTGCTACAAACCAATCACCCTGTAGAAAGATCAGCTAGAAAAATCACCTTGTAGAGAGTTCAGCTTCAAAGAAGCAATCATGTGAGAGTTCAGGTACAAACAAATTGTCCTGTAGAGAGATCAGCTAGAAGAAGTTACCTTGTAGAGAGTTCAGCTACAAAGAAACCACCATGTAGATAGTTCAGGTACAAACAAATCACCCTGTAGAAAGATCAGCTATAGAAGAAATCATCTTGTAGAGAGTTCAGCTACAAAGAAACTATCATGTAGAGAGTTCAACTACAAACAAATCACCCTGTAGAAAGATCAGCTATAGAAGAAATCACCTTGTAGAGAGTTCAGCTACAAAGAAACCATCATGTAGAGAGTTCAGCTACAAACAAATCGGCCTGTAGAGAGTTAAGCTACAAACAAATCTCCCTGTAGAGAGATCAGCTAGAAGAAGTCACCTTGCAGGGAGTTCAGTTACAAAGAAATAAACCATGTAGAGAGTTCAGCTGCAAACAAATCACCTGTAGAGAGTTCAGCTAGAAACAAGTCACCTTGTAGAGAGTTCAGCTAGAAGAAGTCACATTGTAGAGCTACAAAGAAACTACCATGTAGAGTTCAGCTGCAAACAAATCACCCTGTAGATAACTCAGCTACAAACAAATCACCCTGTAGAAAGATTAGCTAGAAGAAGTTACCTTATAGGGAGTTCAGCTATGAGCAGATCACCCTGTAGAGAGTTCAGCTACAAACAAATCACCCTGTAGAGAGTTCAGTTACAAAGAAACCACCATGTAGAGAGTTCAGCTGCAAAAAAAATCAATCACTCTGTTGAGAGTTCAGCTAGAAGAAGTCACCTTGTAGAGAGTTAAGCTGCAAATAAATCACCCTGTAGAGAATTCAGCTACAAACAAATCACCCTGTAGAAAGATCAGCTAGAAGAAGTTACCTTGTAGAGAGTTCAGCTACAAAGAAACCACCATGTAGAGAGTTCAGCTGCAAACAAATCACCTGTAGAGAGCTCAGCTAGAAACAAGTCACCCTGTAGAGAGATCAGCTAAAAACAAGTCACCCTGTAGAGAGTTCAGCTAGAAGAAGTCACATTGTAGAGAGTTCAGCTACAAAGAAACTACCACGTAGAGAGTTCAGCTGCAAACAAATCATCCTGTAGAGAGTTCAGCTAGAAGAAGTCACCTTTTAGAGAGTTCAGCTACAAAGCAACCACCATGTAAAGAGTTCAGCTGCAAAAAACTCAATCACCTTGTAGAAAGATCGGCTAGAAGAAGTTACCTTGTAGAGAGTTCAGCTACAAAGAAACCACCATGTAGAGAATTCAGCTGCAAACAAATCACCTATAGAGAGTTCAGCTAGAAACAAGTCACCCTGTAGAGAGTTCAGCTAGAAGAAGTCACATTGTAGAGAGTTCAGCTACAATGAAACTCCCATGTAGAGAGTTCAGCTGCAAACAAATCATTTTGTAGAGAGTTCAGCTAGAAGAAGTCACCTTTTAGAGAGTTCAGCTACAAAGCAACCACCATGTAAAGAGTTCAGCTGCAAAAAACTCAATCACCTTGTAGAAAGATCGGCTAGAAGAAGTTACCTTGTAGAGAGTTCAGCTACAAAGAAACCACCATGTAGAGAGTTCAGCTGCAAACAAATCACCTGTAGAGAGCTCAGCTAGAAACAAGTCACCCTGTAGAGAGATCAGCTAAAAACAAGTCACCCTGTAGAGCGTTCAGCTAGAAGAAGTCACATTGTAGAGAGTTCAGTTACAAAGAAACTACCACGTAGAGAGTTCAGCTGCAAACAAATCATCCTGTAGAGAGTTCAGCTAGAAGAAGTCACCTTTTAGAGAGTTCAGCTACAAAGCAACCACCATGTAAAGAGTTCAGCTGCAAAAAAAAAAAAATTACCTTGTAGAAAGATCGGCTAGAAGAAGTTACCTTGTAGAGAGTTCAGCTACAAAGAAACCACCATGTAGAGAATTCAGCTGCAAACAAATCACCTATAGAGAGTTCAGCTAGAAACAAGTCACCCTGTAGAGAGTTCAGCTAGAAGAAGTCACATTGTAGAGAGTTCAGCTACAATGAAACTCCCATGTAGAGAGTTCAGCTGCAAACAAATCATCCTGTAGAGAGTTCAGCTAGAAGAAGTCACCTTTTAGAGAGTTCAGCTACAAAGCAACCACCATGTAAAGAGTTCAGCTGCAAAAAACTCAATCACCTTGTAGAAAGATCGGCTAGAAGAAGTTACCTTGTAGAGAGTTCAGCTACAAAGAAACCACCATGTAGAGAGTTCAGCTGCAAACAAATCACCTGTAGAGAGTTCAGCTAGAAACAAGTCACCCTGTAGAGAGTTCAGCTAGAAGAAGTCACATTGTAGAGAGTTCAGCTATAATGAAACTCCCATGTAGAGAGTTCAGCTGCAAACAAATCACCCTGTAGAGAACTCAGCTACAAACAAATATGCAGTGTACAAAGATCAGCTAGAAGAAGTTACCTTGTAGAGAGTTCAGCTACAACGAAACCACCATGTAGAGAGTTCAGCTACAAACAAATCACCTGTAGAGAGATCAGCTAGAAACAAGTCACCTTGTAGAGAGTTCAGATAGAAGAAGTCACGTTGTAGAGAGTTCAGCTACAAAGAAACCACCATTAGAGAGTTCAGCTGCAAACAAATCACCCAGTAGAAAGTTCAGCTATGAACAGATCACCCTGTTGAGAGTTCAGTTAGAAACAAGGAATCCTGTAGAGAGATCACCTAGAAGTATCGCCTTGTAGAGAGTTCAGCTACAAACAAATCACCTGTAGAGAGTTCAGCTACAAACAAATCACCCTGTAGAGAGATCAGCTAGAAGAAGTCACCTTGTAGAGAGTTCAGCTATAAAGAAACCATAATGTAGAGAATTCAGCTGCAAACAAACACCCTGTAGAGAACTCAGCTACAAACAAATCGCCCTGTAGAAAGATCAGCTAGAAGAAGTTACCTTGTAGGGATTTCAGCTACAAACAAATCACCCTGTAGAGAGTTCAGCTACAAAGAAACCATTCTGTAAAGAGCTCAGCTGCAAACAAATCACTTGTACAGAATTCAGCTACAAACAAATCACCCTGTGGAGAGATCAGCTAGAAGAAATTACCTTGTAGATAGTTCAGCTACAAACAAATCACCCTGTAGAGAGATCAGTTAGAAGAAGTTACCTTTTAGAGAGTTCAGCTACAAAGAAACCATTCTGTAAAGAGCTCAGCTGCAAACAAATCACCTATACAGAATTCAGCTACAAACACATCACCCTGTAGAGAGATCAGCTAGAAGAAGTTACCTTGTAGATCGTTCAGCTACAAACAATTCACCCTGTAGAGAGAGCAATTAGAAGAAGTCACCTTGTAGAGTGTTCAGTTACAAAGAAACCACCATGGAGATTTCTGTAATCAATATAATATTATGTGACCGGATTTGCGAAAAGGGGTCTTCCACACACATCCAATTCCATAACCGTTGGAGACCATAACTCAGTGTTCAAGTAACATATTAACCTGAACATTTCACCATGTATTCAGCTATAGTGGTGCTCACCACTGTCCAAAATTCAAGGCAATAGCTCTTTCCAATCTGAAGTTATCAATTTTCAAAGTTGGCAAATTGGATGTGTGTGAGCAAATCCGGTCACATATGTATTATACAGTATATATAATTTGTACTAGTAATAGCATGGGTAGCAGTGAAATTTGGGATAAATATCACGAGTGTTGTATTGGAAATGGGGATAAATTTCACGAGGCGAAGCCGAGTGAAATTTACCATTTCCAATACAACAAGAGTGGTATTTATCCCAAATTTCACTGCTACCCATGCTATTCCCAGTTAATACCATACTCGCTGCATATGCTGCATTAGCTTTGCTATGTACGCAATTTGTCACTATGTACTAAACACGCGTCGACACTAATTGGCGCTACATTGTTAACATAAATTCTAGCCAATGAAATTGCAATTACAACTTTTTCGCTGCTGTCAGTGAAATACGGGATAAATTTCACTGCTACTATTGAGACTTTTGTACGGGCAGTGAAACAGGTATGGTATTAGTACATTTACTGATAAAATATTTAAAGTACATATACTTCATCTTTTCTTCTTCCTGTAGTAAAGAAAAAAACATAGGTTAAAAAAGTCCCAAAGCTGGCCATAGGCCGGCTTTGGGGTGGCTTTGGGGTATACAAATACAAAAAGAAATGAAATCTAATTCAAAACAGCCAAGCTGTAAAAAAGTGTGCGGCCCTCAGAAAGGCTATGGTGAAAAAAGATGTGAAATCCAAGGTGGCGGCCAAGAAATGGCTGTGATGGTAGGTTAATGGTAAAAATTTTAATAATGACAATTTAGGTAAATTTTGTGAAGCGGCACAAAAATTCACCTAAATTGTCGTTATTAAAATTTTTACCATTAACCTACCATCACAGCCATTTCTTGGCCGCCACCTTGGATTTCACATCTTTTTTCACCATAGCCTTTCTGAGGGCCGCACACTTTTTTTACAGCTTGGCTGTTTTGGATTAGATATATATATACTTGAAATTGACAAGGAGAAAACATCCTGACCACCTGGCAGACTCCTGTAAGTGTTTGAGCATTAATCGGATGGCTGCAGGTTTGAGGCCACCTAGGTCCAGTCATGGATTTTTTCTCCTTTCTCCACCTTTTCAAACACACTTTATGTAACAACTTTAAACAGGCTGTACAACCAGGTGTCCTGCAGACCTTCAGCACTTGTGCTGTAAAGCCTTATAATTTAAAAAAAATTAAAAATAAATAACTTTTGAGTTTTGTGGCAGATGAAAACTCCCAACAATTCATAGTCAGTAGCCCATTTAAAAAATATTTTTTAAATGAGGTACAGCCATTTTTGTGATTTCATTGAAATATTGCTAGTTTCACATACTTCAAAAAAATGCATATGTTTCTGGAAGAAGACAGTGAAATTTGTTGAAACCACATTTTAAGAATAAATGTGTGCTTTGACACTGCAAATATATATACACAGAAAAGATGCAAATGATGCAATACTAATAGATCGTATTCCAAATGACATCACACGAATTTTCTATTTGGGGGACTCTTATAGTTTCGAGTATTATCCCCAATGGTGATTGAGATTTCTAAGCTTGATATAAAGGTTAACAGACAAGATATTGAGACGAAACTACCAGGTTTGGTTATTACAGCAAATAAATAATAGTATTTCTTCTAAACTTTGAAAACCAGCTGAAAATTCTAACCCGGCGTTAGAGAATAGGTTTTATACCCTTATAACTGTACCTGTTCAGTGGCGGATCCAGGGGGGTTTCATTGGTTTCCACGGAAACCCCCTTTGAAAAATGATTGCGTAACAATTAAATGTTTTAATTATCGCGGCGTGCGTCTCGATCGAGATACTGTAATTAGAGCAGTCACAGTAGCTACTAAAGTAGTGTGTAGGAAGTTTTTAATATATTTTATGTACTATTACTAGGCTGTGACCTTTTTTTTTTTTTTTTTTTTTTTTTTTTTTTTTTTTTTGGTCTCACCTTACCAAACCAGACGATGTAGTGCAAACGTTTGCGTATCTCATGTCAATATATATCTCCACCTTCTAAACTGGAAACCCCCTTTATAAATTCCTAGATCCGCCACTGCTGTTGTCAATATCTTCTTCCAGGATTGAATAGTGATTTGAATCTTATTAAGCCACATTGGAACTCTCACTCGAAGTTGTTAGAATACCCCAAATAGCCACAGCCATTTTATTTCATGATGTCATTTGGAATACGGTCTATGGTCAGTGCACTAGTGTTGTTCCAGTACCAGCTTGTTATTTCAGTTCCAGTTCCAGTTCTAGAATCATAAACCTTTGGAATTACAGTTCCAGTTCCAGTCTAAAACTATAACTGTTAGAATTACAGTTTCAGTTGTGGAACCATAACCTTTAGAATTATAGTTCCAGTTCCAGTTCTGGAACTGTAGCTTTTACAGTTCCAGTTCTAGTTCTAGAACTACAACCTTTAAGATTACAGTTCTGTTTTTAGTTCTGCATAATTAGTTTAGTGCTCCATTTCTAAAATAATGCACAGTGTGCGCTAAACTATGGGTTTTGATTTGATTGTGTTGTGTATCTAGGCAGAGCAACTACTACAAAACTAACTATACATGCAAGACATTGATGCTCCAAGGCTTTGATTATAGGGTGATTTGAAGTTAATATCAAACATTAAACTAAATATAAACACATTTCGGAATGACAGAAACACCTAGGTAGTGAGAATTATTGGTTTCACTTCAGTGTTGCATTGGGTGTATACAATCACTGGACTGGATTGTGGACTGGACCGGTGGACAAGCAATGGACTGGACTAGTGCATGGACTGAACAAATTTCTTTCTTTTTATTGCAGTATTTAGGAAACTGGTTGTATATAACTACAGTATTTTTCCACAGCAACACTAAATTTAGGCTATACATGTAGGTGGACCTGTCAACTTACAGCTTGTATATGGAAAAGCAAGATCGACAGATAAACTACAGCTACTTAATTTTGCTTATTCAAATGCCCAATTGCCCATAGTTTGTGTTAGAGGATGCATGTCACTACTATAATATTAAATGTTAAGAACAAGAAGGATGGTGGATATACACACACACAGAGCTAAGAGTTTAACTGCAAATGGAGTATTTAATACTTTAATTTTTAACAGCTATTTTGCATGTGTTTCAAGATTGACTACCAAACAATTCCTTCTCAAAACATGGCCTTCGTTAAAACCCGGAACGGACCGGACCGGACCGGACCTGAATTTTATTGTTGAGGAGCGCGTATCCAACTAAAATAAATTTCGGTGCGCTTTCAAGGGATACAGGACGTGGACTCCGTTCTTCATTTGCACTCAGGGCACGATTGTCTACTGATATCCAGAGTGGCTGATGGTGATTTCGAAGCAAATATAGTCGTATACTGGTATTTATACAAGTTTGCGAAGCGGAAACGTAGCGTATTACAAGGACTGGATACTCTCACCGTAGCTAACAATGGTGGCGAGATACAAGCTAGCTAAGACTGGTCACTGATAATATACCTGGACTGATCTACATACCGTACGCAAGGAAATTTATACGCGAGAGAATTTGACGAATCGGGTTTGATTAGTCAAAATTTTCTTAAGTCTAAATTTCCTTGCGTAAGGTATGTATACAGATCAGTCCAGTTAGCTATATTATCTATTACCAGTCTTAGCTAGCTTGTATGTCGCCACCATTGTTAGCTTCGGTGAGAGTATCCAGTCCTTGTAATACGCTACGTTTCCGCTTCGCAAACTTGTATATATACCAGTATACGACTATATTTGCTTCGAAATCACCATCAGCCACTCTGGACATCAGTAGACAATCGTGCCCTGAGTGCAAATGAAGAACAGAGTCCACGTCCTGTATCCCTTGCAAGCGCACCGAAATTTATTTTAGTTGGATACGCGCTCCTCAACAATAAAATTCTGGTCCGGTCCGGTCCAGTCCGTTCCGGGTTTTAACGAAGGCCTCAAAACATTAACACAAGTTGTTATTTATAAACAACCCTAGAAAAATGAACAAACAATGCAGGTGGGCAAAGTTCATAGGTTCATTTGCATATTCTACACATGTGTAGCTCTTTTATAGCAGTATAACTAAGTTCAATATCTCAAAAGCATGAAAGTTTAAAGCCAAAATTGTCTTCAGAAACAAGAAAGAATTAACTCTAACAATGCAATGGTTTCTCCAAGCCTGAACACTATATAAGGCATGAGTCCAGTTGTTCAGTCCTGCAGTTCAGCCCAGTGTTTCTAGCTATATAACCTTTTGCATCATTCTATTGAATACTTATCAGTTCTTGCTTTTATCAGCACACTAACTGTAGTCATGTAATGAGCATTGTATTTGCTATTTTTATTGATAATAACTAAATGATTATGACCAACTTCAGTTCCAGTACTTGATAAATTTTCATTTTAGTTCCAGTTCTAGTTCCAGTGTTTAGGAAAATTAATTATTGTTCCAGTATTGAGAGAAGTAAAATTATTGTTCCAGTTCCAATTCTAGTTCTAGAATTGGAACTAAATTAAATTGGAATTCCAGTTCTAGAACTGGAATTAAATTTAATTTAGTTCCGCAGAACTGGAACTAAATTAAATTGCTGGTATTGGAATTACTTTTAGTTCCAGTACTGAGAACTGGAACAACACTACAGTGCACTACATTAAGGCATAGGCGGATCTGAGGGGGGGCCAAGGGGTGCTGTGCCCCCCCTGGCCCTTCTCTTGCCCCCCTTGGACCTACAGTACTATATTGATACCAGAAATTAGAATCATGCATTTACACTGTACTCAGAAGTATAGAAAGCCAATGGGAAAATAAAAGGCAACAGATATAAAATAGTGTACCTTACAGTTATAGCTAAACTGTACACTGTAAAGAAAGTGAGGTAAATAAATTTGATTTTTTGTACAAAGATCGAGATACTCTAATAGAGCAGTCACTACTCTAATAGAACAGTCGCAACTCTTATATAATTTACAATTTTTATAAATCATAACAAAACTAACTACTTCTTATTTTTATTTAGTATACACTTTACCATCAAACGGGTTTATCTCAAATTGGCTAACCGATCTTGCAAAGCATACACTTTGTTAGCTAAGTGCTTTCAAAAATGCTCTCAAATTCAAACCTATAGAAGGTCTAATTTTTAAAAATTTTCTTCAACTACAGTCTTAAAAACTGTATGTCCATCATTCACCCAGCTATATGTTGAATAAAGTTATGCAAATGAATATAACTTGTGTACTAGAATTCCATTCTTATCCTCTTAGTGGAATAAACACTGTTGTGCACTAAAACTTCTTGCCCCCCCTTGGCCCCCCTTGACAGTGTCTCCTAGATCCGCCTATGCATTAAGGCACAATGAACAAAGTAGTGACATGCATATAATTATATTATAGAATAAAATGTGCAGGTACAGAGACAAATGTTTTGCCATTAGGGTATAATGGACAAGGAATGATTCTCTCTTAGATGATCAAGACTATTCAATAGCAATACCTGGTGTGAATAAAGAGTAGGATTTATAAATCTACCAGGTATAAAGGTCAGGTCTAGCTTCACTTAAATATCTGTAATTTCTTTGTCACTATAGAGCTGTACTCTAATTTACTGTAGTGGATATTTTGCATTCAAATACTCAACTATTTTGTAAGGCCTTAGTGATTTTCTGTTCTCATCAGCATCCACTTGTATTTTCTTTGCCACATATACCCCATTATTAAAGATGTAGCTAACCAGTGATATCAAAAAGATTGAGCATGTGCAGTTCAGTTCTTAAGATTACTGCCCTTATATACCAGCTACCTTGTTCACTGTAGTCACAAACTCCTTAAAGATTGTGCATTGAACCTTCTAATATTTATATGTTAGTAAAATTCTGCAATCACAAAGGACAACTATATAATGTAGCTACATCTGATGATCTACTTCAGATGTAGCTACGCATAGGCTGCTATAAGATCAATTCTGTATGTATCTAAACAGATAACTACCAGTGATACAGATTAGTTCTGTATCTAAATAGCTAACTACTAGTGATACAGAAAGTTGAGGTATGAAAATAAGCCTATAGCTATATATAGCCATATTGACCCACATGCTGATTTTCTGATGAAAAAAAAAACAGAATATCACAAAAATTAATAATGGCCTAATAAGTCTACTCAATATTTTAAATTATTTTTCTCTAAATCTGATAATGCAATCAAGTATGATAATTGAAAATTTCCTCTTATGTATGTTAACTTGTGATCAACCTCACAACGAAGAAGCAAGCTAAGTGTCTAAGCCCTAAAGGTAGTCATATATAGGCTGGCTGTTGTGGAAATGGCTAAATATGGTGGAAGCATGAAAATATTGAGGTATTTAATTGACAGGTTCACTTGCAGGTTACACACTGAAATGAGCTCATAAATGCTTACTAAGCTGTGCCATGCTTTAAGGCATTGTAGTAGTAGACATGTACACAGTTCATTCTAAATGCAAGAACTGTCATAATTATGGTATACATTCGGCAGTTTTTAAAAGTTAAATTATTTTGTAACAGTGGTCAGTCAATCATGGACTCATAGCTTGTGGGGAGAAAATTGTAAAAGGCTGAAAGACTATTGCTAAAGAAACTGTTACTGAGAAAGCATGGCACTATTCAAGCTATTTCAGGGGCTAAAAAAGAGGCTAGTTGTGGCTAAAAAGCTAGTTGTAAATGACTTTTGGCTAGTTGTAAATAGTGATTTGGCTAGTTGTAAAAGTCAGACTAAAATAACAAGCTGTGTTAAAGTCAAAAATTACATACATGTGCTGTGTATTTTTAGCTACAGGGATTTGACTAAAAGTACCTCAAGATTCAGTCTTGAGATTGCCATTTTCAAAACTTTCCACTTGTGGTCCAATAAATTGCAAGTTATAGTTATGGTCATTAATTTTCCCAGTCCACTACTGATATAAAATCATTGCCTTAAAATCTTATAAAACAATAGTTTGACCTAAAGAATTGGCTTGTATATCACTGTAAATTTGTTTGCTATTTCCTAGTTTCAGGTCTCAGTCACTTATCTCAAATTGCTTCCAGATTTGATCTTGCCACAATTATGTTTCAACTAGGTAAATATGCTTCCACACTCCCCTGAAATCCCTTTAATCATTCCCTTCACTGAATCATAATTGTAGTGCATATTTCAGGTCATTGATTGCCTTGGCTTTTACACATACAAAGCAATATGACGGTACATAGGAGTCTTTGGTTTGCACACTAAATTGGCAAAATTAACTGGTCTCGATTATAAAACCTTGGATTATTTTCAGTGTACAGCTAGAGTGATACAATGAACATTACAACATTCATTTGTTTAACAGGGGAACTGGTATTAAATTGTGAATTTTTTTACAAAATTACGCACAACAGCCACTGTATGTACACATCTGATATTGGGTGCGATCAGCTAATTGAAAGGGAATAATTATACAAAGTATAAAGTACAATTTTAGTACACAGTAGTGACCCTATATTGTACTGTCATTTGAGCAGGTACTGCAATACCATTCATCATCAGGTGCAGTGGTAATCCCAACACAATTCCTAATGTAATTTGAATGTATATGATATTACAAATAAATTCATATTATCCTTACCAGTGATACCACAGATTACATTTTTCACAGCAAATCATGTCAACATTTGCACAGACAAAAGTGCAAGCATTACAAAACCACTCTATCCTTTTCCTATGAACTACATGAGTGCATATAACAGTCAACACAAGAAGTGATAAGCAGGCTGATAGTTAACTATCATTTCCAGATGTTGACAAGCTTCGACTGAACACAAAGGTTTCAACAATACTAATCCAGCACAATGATCAATGATATAGTCTGGTATATCAGTCTTCAGATCTTGCAGCTGAATTTCATTGATATCTTTAGTTGGCTTTTTATTTAAGATCAACTCTAGGACATCTGTAAGACACACACGGTTGACTATTTGTGTTGCATATTATACCCACCCTTACATTTATGTGTATACAAATCCACAAAGCTATACAACCACCACTATTGTATGCATATTATTGAACACTATGTATACTACACACATGGGTTGTGTTATGTACATACATGCATCTACAGTACTTTGTCTTCGCTGAAGAGTACAAGTAACAGTTCACAAGTGGGATAACTATAATATAGGAGGCAAATTATCAAATAATCATGGTTACATATGTATACAACAGTGAGTTCGCTGAGTTGTCAGTACTGATTGCATCCATGCATATACTATAATCTAATCAAAAACAGCCAAGCTGTAAAAAAAGGTGCGGCCCCCATAAAGGCCATGGTGAAAAAAGATGTGAAATCCAAGGTGGCGGCCAAGAAATGGCTGTGATGGTAGGTTAATGGTTACATTTTAATAACGGCAATTCAGGTGAATTTTGTGCCGCTTGGTCTTGGCACCAAATTCACCTGAATTGTTGTTATTAAAATGTAACCATTAACCTACCATCACAGCCATTTCTTGGCCGCCACCTTGGATTTCACATCTTTTTACACCATGGCCTTTATGGGGGCCGCACCTTTTTTTACAGCTTGGCTGTTTTTGATTAGATATCACTTCTTTTTGTATTTGTATACTGCAAAGCCAGCCTATGGCTGGCTTTGGGGCTTTTTTAACCCATGTGTTTTTTTTCTTTACCACAGGAAGAAGAAAAGAACTTAAAGAAGAATTTTAGTACTTCAATTATTTTTGATTTTATTAGTAATTATACAAATTATATACATATATTTATTACATGCTCATTATTCCCCACAGGATTTTTTTGCAGCTGATCTCTCTACTGGGTGACTTGAAATGTAGCTGAACTATATACAGGATGGTTTCTTTGTAGCTGAACTCTCTGTAACAGGTGATTTGTTTGCAGCTAAACTCTCTACATGGTGGTGTCTTTATAGCCGAACTCTCTACATGATGGTTTCTTTGTAGCTGAACTCTCTATAAGGTGACTTCGTCTAGCTGAACTCTCTACAGGGTGATTTTTTTGTAGCTGAACTCTCTGCAGGGTGATTTGTTTGCAGCTGAACTCTCTACATGATGGTTTCTTTGTAGCTGAACTCTCTACAAGGTGACTTCGTCCAGTTGATCTTTCTACGGGGTGATTTGTTTCTAGCTGAACTCTCTACAGGTGAATTGTTTACAGCTAAACTCTCTACATGGTGGTTTCTTTGTAGCTGAACTCTCTACAAGGTAACTTCTTCTCTACAGGGTGATTTGTTGTAGTTGAATTCTCTACAAGGTGGTTTGTATGAGGCTGAACTCTCTACATGGCGGTTTCTTTGTAGCTGAACTCTCTACAGAGTGATTTGTTTGCAGCTGAACTCTCTACATGATGGTTTCTTTGTAACTCAACACTCTACAAGGTGACTTCTTCTAGCTGATCTTTCTACAGGGTGAATTGTTGTAGCTGAATTATCTAAAAGGTAACTTCTTCTAGCTGATCTCTATACAGGGTGATTTGTTTGTAGTTGAATTCTGTACAGGTGGTTTCTTTGTAGCTGAACTCTGTACATGATGGTTTCTTTGTAGCTAAACTCTTTATAAGGTGACTTCTTCTAGCTGAACTCTCTACGGGGTAATTTCTTTGTAGCTGAACTCTCTATATGATGGTTTCTTTGTAAATGAACTCTCTACAAGGTGAATTCTTCTACCTGATCTCTCTATAGGGTGATTTGTTTGTAACTGAACTCTGTACAAGTGCGTTTTTGTGGGTGATCTCACTGCAGGTTGATTTGTTTGTAGCTGAACTCACTAAAGGGTGATTTTGCTTGTAGCTGAACTCCTTGCATTGTATCTAGTTTCTAACTGATCTCTCTACAGGGTGATTTGTTAGTAGCTGATCT